>NW_018391995.1:7128-15621 GCF_900095145.1 Mus pahari | reverse complement strand
TGAAGCGGTCTGCAACCCTATAGGTGAAACAACAATATGAACTAATGAGTACCCCCAGAGCTCGTGTCTCTAGCTGCATATATAGCAGAAGATGACCTAGTCAACCACCGTTAGGAAGAGATGCCCCTTGGTCTTGCAAACTTTATATGCCCCATACAGGGTAACGCCAGGGCCAAGAAGTGGGAGTGGGTTGGCAGGGGAGCAGGGTGTGGGGAGGGTATAGGGGACATTCGGGATAGCATTTGAAATGTAAATGAATAAAATAGCTAATAAAATAAGTTTAAAAAAAGTTTATACACAGGTGCAGGAAGTGCTGCTGGGTAGTTGGGTCAAGTCCAAGCTTATTGTGGGTAACTATACAAAGCAATTCTACTGACTTCTATTGTGATTTTTTTCCCAAGGGCACTGAACATATCAGAATATGTAATCAACCTGGCATTAGAAAGTTTCCTGCTAACAACAGAAACATATGAGAAAGTTTCCTTATAAACAGGCAAATATATAGAACTCTCAGCTCCTCCTGAACCATGTCTTCCTGGATGCTGCCATGTTCCTGATTTGATGATAATAGACTGAACATCTGAACCTGTAAGCCAGCCCCAATTAAATGTTGTCCTTATTAGAGCTGCCTTGGTCATGGTGTCTGTTCATAACAATAAAACCCTAGCTAAGACAGTCACTTAGTTATTAACATTCCATCTAGTCTTCAATATTTTACCTATGCTTTAACATTCCATTTAGGCCTTAATTTTTTTACTAGACCATAACAATTTCCTCAATGATTGTTTTTGTTGCACAAAATAGACTTCATACAGAGGTTGTAACATTGTTATGTCTATACTTTCTCATAGTATTGTCTTGAAAGATATATCACATCAGTAAAATAGAATTTAGCCCTCATGATTCCTTGCAGAGGCTTCTACTTTCATAAAAGAATTCTAAAAAACCAGGGAGTCTAGTGAGAACATGGAGTATGACATACAGTCTCAGTGACCACACATCAAGTCAGGGTTTATACTGAGTTGCTCTACTGCCTGGAGAGAAACCTGACTCAACCTTCTTAGAATGAACTGTAGGTAAGGAGGGGAGAAAACTCTTGGGAAAGTCTATAAAAAGAATGTGCATTGAGCTCTTGGTAATATGTTTTTGTTTCTTTGGTTTTTCTCCCAAGAATTATGCCCTGAGAAGATGCCTACTGAGGGCATGTTAGGTATTCAGCTGCCTGTATGGTAAGAACAAGGATCCAGAGCCAGTCTTTGGGCCTTTGGCCTCATTACTTTGAGCTTGTAGCAAGGCAGAATTTTGTGGTGAAAGAAAACAGCAGAGTAAAACTACAACTAGGGCCCCACAATATCATCAGAGGGCATACCTTCAAAAGCATAAATATCTTCCCCAGACGTCACAGCTCAAAGGAACTTCTACCTCCCAGTAGTATCTCCTTGGGAGCAAGACTTTTAACAAATGGGACTTTAAGGGGCATTCATCTACAATAGAACAATATTGTTGCTGTTCTCAGAGTTCATTATAGATGGGGAAACATAGCTGAAACTAGTGCAGTAAAGATCATAAAGAAGATGGCAGGGCATGAGGATGTCATTGAATGGAGGAAAGATATTGAGGCCTCCTCACTAACAGTCTATGTTCTTTGCCTTGTGGGCCCATCTTCAGGGAATGTGGCCTTGTTGGAGGAAGTACATCACTGAGGATTGACTTTGAGATTTCAAAATACACCCCCCCGACACACACACACACACACACACACCCCACACTCCCAGAGTACCTTTCTCTTCCTACCTCTTGATTGTGGATTGAGATATGTGTGCTTAGTTGTTTCTTTGCTCTGACATCATGGTTATCATGGATTCTAACCCTCTGAAACTGTAAGCCAAATTAATTCTCTTTTATAAGTTACTTTTCTCATTTTATTACAGCAATAAAAAAGTAATTAAGAAAAGCTTGTCTATCCCACTATTGTTATGAGTAACAGTTGCTCGTGATCTCCCATTCCCCTACCATTATTTGCTTCTTTAGTGAAAATCAAAGAACTAGAGCCATCAGCAAGGCACAGATTCTGGATATATTGACATAAATGTTAACTTCTTGAAGGAACTAGGTGTTCCTACTGTTTAATACAGGTGCCCTGAAGGGATCCCTGAAGGAGGCTCCCCCAGAAACCCAGAATTCCTCATGAAAGCTGTGCAATACATCCCAGTGTGTATGTATCTCATGTATATCTGATTCCAGAGACAAGCCTTAGACATGCACCTCCAGGTGAAAATTATGAGTCATATTACAGGGAGAGCACTCCCCCGAGCCCCACCCCTGTCAGTTCTGTCATTGCCACAGAGCCTCTGGACACAGCTCCAGAGCTTTCCTTTTTCTGAAATATGCCAACATGCTCCTTACCCAGAGCTTCAACATGCATGTTGAGCCATATTTTTAATTTTTGGGTTGTTTTGGTAAATTTCAGAGCCATGAGACTACACATAGCCTCCTTTTTGCATGTGGTTGAAATGCTCTTTTTTTCCTCCACGTTTCATGCTCAATGAGTGCCGAACCCCAATCCCAATCTCTCCATCAGATGAACCTCCACACTACTCAGTGGCCATGCTATCCCTAAATACCTCCTCTGCCTTCCTAGATCTGAGGATTCCTTCCCAAATTCCTATTCTTAGACTCAGTAACAGTAGTTCCTTGGGCCACAATGGAAAAATAGGGAATGTAGTGGGAACAGCTGGTCAAAGCTGGAGGTCTCTTTGCATCTGCTTCCATAAGCAGAGACCTAAACTGACAAAAGCCCTCATCAGAGCCAGTGGCTCTAATACTAGTCCAACCCCTTGGAGCAGTGTCAGCCATGTGATATGTTTGCCCAATTCTGCAGCTGGGCTAATTACTATGGTTCCTAAGCTTGGGGTCCACCCCCAAATGAAACAAACCAAACAAACCAAACAAAAAACACAGGGTTGTTCATTCTGTTCATCCCAGCCAGCAATTTCTGAAGGATCCTATAATTGATAACAACATAATAAAAACTCACCACCTGTCCCTTATCCTAAGGACTTGGAAGCCCGGCCAACAATTCAACCCATCCTTCAATGATAAAATATGGAACATAGTGACTCTACATCTCTAAAAGCCAGCACTAGCCCAGAAATAACCCAGGCCTGTCACATGGCCCAGCCTGGAAGAAAGACAGTAGCTGGATGGGACGGCTCAAAGGTGAGATTTCATAAAGGCAGAAATGCCTATCAGAATGGGTCAGCCAGTGAAAGCTGGACTGATACTGAGGACTGTCCAGACAGCAGATGAAAGGTAGGTATGAAGAGTGGCAGAAGTTGGTGCGATAATAGGAGGGAGGTCCAAATGGACATAAATCCAAGGACTTGTCTCCTAGCTAATCATATTCAGAAACTGGGGAAGAACAAGGTAGTTATTGGCAAAGCCTGACACTTGGAGGGTGCTACAGCATCCTGCCTATAGCACCTAGGTTCCATAGTAAATATTAAAATTAGAATCCAAAGTAAACTAATACGTGTGTATGAAAATATCATAAAGAAATTTATTAAATTGTATGGTTACTAAAATAAATTAATAAACTAAAACAAATGCCGTGTGTGTGTGTGTGTGTGTGTGTGTGTGTGCGTGTGTGTGCGTGTGCGTGTGCGTGTGCGTGTGCGTGTGCGTGTGTGTGTGTGTGTGTGTGTGTGTGTGTGTGTAAAGTCAGGTGCTGATGAAGACTTGGCACCTAAGAAACAGAAAGTATAGTTATAACAACATATCAGAACACCAAGGGAGCAGAACTAAACCCTGTCCTGGGCTGAGCTCCAGCACCCTGATGAGGGTTAGACTTAGTGCAGAATAGAGATAACAAATGAAACCTGGTCATGGACAAAAAGCCTGGGTGATATGAGCATGGTTCCCAACTCTAGTGAGCCTGATTAGAGGGACAGCCAGTGATTAGGAGGCTATTACTACAGAGCAGCAGGAATCTCTCTGTCATGGTTATTGTAGGGTGCAGAGAAATAGCCCAAGGCAATGAACTGTAGGTGGGGCAAGGAACAGTCAAGTCAAGTCAAGTCAAGGAAAAAGTACACATCAGACAGAAGATACATAGACAGAAAGCAACTTTTCAGGAAAGTAGCAAAAGAGTCCATTTCATCAGTGCTTCCAGACCCAGCCACAGAGTCTTCATCACTTAAGGGCCTCACTAGAAATTTAGATTATCAGGCTGTGCTTTAGACTTCACATCAAAACTTCTGGGGGATGGCAGCATTTTTATTAGCCTTCAGGGTGATGCCAGGGCTGAGAAATAAACAATTCTCAAAGAGATTGCTTACAACTCAAGACATTCTCCCAGAACTCTGCTTGCATCAGAATCACTGTAGAGCTTGTTATGCCTCAGAGCAATGGGACCTAGCTTCAGCATACTGATTCAGGAGACATGAAGCAGGGCACTGTGTTTGTGACTGGTTTCTGAGTGGCACTAATGCCATTGGTATAAGCTCTGCACCTTTAAAAAAAAAAGCAAGCAAGCAAGCAAACAAACAAAAAACTGATTTCAGTAAAAAGATCTATGCTCAGACTAAAAGGAAGCTATTTTCAATGAGCAGCTCTGGACCCAGGGCCATGAAGAACCAACTGTAAAAAGGAATGATTCCAATTAGGCAGATGTCCTAAGTGACTCAGGTTGGTAGAATGATGCCACAGGCTGGGTGGCATCAACAACATACATTTGTTTTTCATGGTTCTAGAGACTGGAAGACTAAACTCAAGGTGTGCCAGAAGACTTAAGAGTCTGTGAGGTTTAACTTCCTGTTCAATGTAATCTCACACAGACGGTGAGTGTGGAAGCTCTTTCTGTCCTTTTTTTAGAAGAACAGAACTCCCATTCATCTGGAGTCCATCATAAAGACCTAATACCAGTGACAGATCCCCATCTCCCAATTTCACCACACCGAGGTTTAGGGTTTAAAAGTATGAATTTTGATTTATACAGCACTTAGTCTATAGCAATAGTGTTATGACCTAAAGGTTCATATTCTTCTAAAATTCATATATTGGAAGTCAGGACCTGTGAAGAGATAGTAAAAGCTAAATGCAGTCAGAACTACAGTGCCTTACCCCAACATGGCCAATACTCTTGCAAGAAGAGAAAAAAGAAGCTGAGCCTGGTCTAAAATCCCAGCCTCTCAGAAGCCAGAGTTGGAGGATCAAAATAAAGGGAAACCTGCCTATGTTGAAGATTGAGTTCAAGGCCAATAAATAAATTAGAAGAGGGCTGGAAAGGCAGCTCAGTAGTAGAGTGAGATTCTGTGTTCAGTCTCCAATACTGAAAAAAAAAGGAATGCCTGAGGTTTATCAGGCAAGAGACAAAAGCTCACCAGGATACTAACCTTATAGTTTCAGCTTCTTGAACTGAAAGGATAAATCCCTGTTCAGCCATTCAGTATGTAGCATTTTATTGCAACAGGCCAAGACAATGAGTCAGGCAGACCAAGGTTCAGACAAACTGATTCCATAGAAGATGATAACAATAACAATAGTATGTGTGTGAGGGAGAAGCATCTGCATTTTCCCAAGCTGGCAGCTCATATGAGACTCTTCCTGCCCTCTGCTCCTCTACACCCATTATAACTTGAGACCATTCTTTGCTTTGTTACCCAGATGGCCTTATAGAAGCTGTCTTGTGAGCATCTCTCTCCCTTCTCCACTCACTCCTGCCCAGGCACACTGCAGGCTAAAAACTTATGTCAAAAATTCTGTCCCAGCTTTCAGAAGCTCTTACTTGTTCTGTCTTGGACTCTTCTCATCTCTGCCATCCATACTGGTCTGGATCTATCATCCCAAGCCACAGTTGGAAGAAGGCCGAGTCATTGGGCAGATAAAGACTAGCTCAGCTGAGAGTCCCTATGGAGTCAGCAGCCGTGGGTCACAGAGACTAGAAGACTTACTGGCCACTAAACTGTGGCACATGGGGTTGGTAAGAAGGCAGAGTGTAAACAGAGTGTGTGCAGAGTAAGCTGTATGCTGCCCCAGCTGTGGAAAATAATTTTTCTGCTAGAATTCCATTACACAATAATTTTTAATGCTGGTGCCACTTGCAGTGAAATAGAAACTCACTTTGTTCCTCATAGTAAGTTGCAATTTCAAGGAAACAGCGCACCATGTGTGTGTGCCAGGTACCTTTTACATATCAGGCTAGTGCACTGTCAGTACCTGTGCCCTCAGTTCTTGTTTGTGCATTTAACACCAATTTGTTTAACAGCTACAATGTCTGAGGCATTCTCCCACAGGATACAGACAGTGTGCAAAGCAGACAAAACTATATTGTCAGACACTTCCACTCTAGTGGAAGGAAGCAAACGATCAATAACTGTATTATACAATGTATGAAAAGGTTCTGTGCATATAGGGAGGGGGACTGGGAATGGAAGACAAAAGTTGCAATTCATGGAAAGTTACAAAATTTGACTGTAAGATCTTTTTCTGCCTCTGTCTTAAATTGAGCAATCTGTTCAGCTCATGCTCTTTGAGGTTGTTTGTGTTTTTAAAATTTTTCATATTTAAGCTTCTAGTATTGGCTCCTGTAATGGCTAGTCTTAGTTGCCAACTTGATTACATCTGCAATTAACTAAAACCCAAAAATGTAGGGGCACATCTGTGAAAGACATTTGTTTAATTTTAAGTGGGAAGATCCACTTCTAATCTGGATCTTTAAGGTAGGAAGACACACCTTTAATCCAGACCTTTTGAACTAAGAAAACTCACTTCTAATCTAGACCACATTTTCTCTTGTAAGATGCCTGGGACTCATTTTCATCATTTTGCTTCTTATTAGGATTAATAAATGTCACATTCTTAAGACTTAGCTCAGGGTGTAAGTACTAAACTATGCTTTACTACTGGTGCTGGATGAGTACACCCACTGAGGACATCTCAATGTGTGGTGTTGAAATTATAAAAGTGATCAGCAGAGGGCATCATCCAGAAGACAGTGTCTGCCAACTGGCATTATGCAAATAACAGACTGCAATTTCTGTATTTTCTCTCTCATTCTCTTTGTCAAATTTGATGTTTCCTTCTTGATTCTCTCTTTTATTTCTCTGGATCTTCTTTGCTGAGGTATCTCTTCTTCAAAGTAGTTCAAACCTTAATATCCAAGGGAAATAATGTGTCTCTTCAGCCCCTGCAGGGATGCTACACTGTGGGCATCTGGAGGTTGGGGGCGGGGAAGCAAAGGGATGTGTGGTGTTAGCTAAGTATAGATAAGGTTTCCCCAGTTTGTTCTGGTCCCAGGAATACTTCGTCTTATCTCCTCTCCCACTGCTTCATCACATTGCCAAAATTACCTTGATAATATATCTTTTAATTTAAGAATTCATTTTCACTTCAAGAAAGAATAATAGTGCAGCCAGATAAGAAACTCCATCTGTCTTGAAGAAAAAGGGTTGGGGATTTGGGTGCTGTGAATCCTGTAAAGTCTTAAATTAAGGTGCCACTTCTGAATGTTTTCTTCATATTTATGAAATGATTATTCTACAGAGGTGCATTTCATGTTGTTAAAATAATGATTGTGCGTGTTTAATACATCAATTTAAGTTATTATCTTCCTTGCTATAAAATCCTAGATAATTTCATAAATAATTATTAGCATTTACAAATGGTGCTATAATGTGAAGCATTGCCTTAATCCTTTATCTTTCACAAACACAGAAATAACAATTAAATTTATGGAATGAAATAAGGAGGTTATATTCTAGAATATGTCACCTCCTTACAGAATGCAAATAAGGATGAAAGGAATAAAAAGTAAGAAAAGGTCCAGTGTAGGAAAATTTCTCCTTCCCTATCCTACTTTGTCATTGACAGTCCAGAGATACTAGTCTCTTGAATCATTAGGGCCTTTCTAAACAGAGCTGGGGGTTGACAAAAGATTATTCTGTTCCTGATCATTTATTTTGGTAAATGGAGGCCTGGGCACATGGTCAAGGGCAGAAGCATATCTTCCTATGCATCTTTAATCCCAAGAACATGTGCTTGGAGGTGGAAAGATGGACAAGAAAACAATAGATTCCTAGAAATTAGACTCAATCCTTAATCCTTCCCATGTCATTCAGAACTACTGGGAATCATGAACTAGACAAATAAGCTCACCATGTATTTCCAGCCTCTATCTAGTCTTCCTATCAGTAGGAATTCAGACCTTGGAATGAGGGCAACTCCTCAGTGAACTTATGATCTGGATGGGGAGACTGAATGCTCCTGTTTAAACAAATCAGTCAGTGTACAGTGCATCACAGAGCCACATGTTGTTTTTTTTTTTCAGCTAAATTCAAATTAGGTTGATATAAAGTTAACTCAGTGTCTTAGTCAGGGTTTCTATTCCTGCACAAACATCATAACCAAGAAGCAAGTTGGGGAGGAAAGGGTTTATTCGGCTTACATTTCCATACTGCTGTTGATCACCAAAGGATGCAGGACTGGAACTCAAGC
>NW_018391995.1:0-7123 GCF_900095145.1 Mus pahari | reverse complement strand
CAGGGAGCAGGAGCTGATGCAGAAGCCATGGAGGGATGTTCTTTGCTGGCTTGCTTTCCCTGGCTTGCTCAGCTTGCTCTCTTATAGAACCCAAGACTACCAGCCCAGGGGTGGTCCCACCCACAAGGGGCCTTTCCCCCTTGATCACTAATTGAGAAAATACCTTACAGCTGGATCTCATGAAAGCATTTCCTCAACTAAAGCTCCTGTTCTGTGATAACTCCAGCTGTGTCAAGTTGACACAAAATTAGCCAGTACACTCAGGAAGGCTTTTTGTAACAGGTAAGCTGAAGTCAGGTCAGATCAGTCTTATCTAATACATCAGAGTTTGAAAATACTGAAGAAGACAATGAATATACAATCCATGGTACAGATGAGTGTACACACACACACACACACACACACACACACACACACACACACACACACATTTCACCTTTACTTGCCACAGGCCAGTCATGGTACCAGTTCTCTAAGGAAGGCAGTGATGGGTATGGAGTCAGTTATCATGGACAAAGCTTTTTTCTCTTTGGCAATCCTTCTGTTTATAACTATTTGATATGCTAAGGCCAAAAGATGTTGGCTTTTGGTAATTAATTCCCGCTGACAGCAACATGGAATTAATAAGAAAAAAGTGCTTAATTGCTAGAGACCTTTTATCTCTGGCTCAAGGACCTTTCAATGACCAGGTGAGAGACTTACTTGTTAACTTTACATGAACCAGAGAGAAAAGGAAAGAAAATCATTTACACAGACAATATGCACAAACATACACATACCCATACACACACATGCCCTGGTTGTGCCAGACCACCTGTCTCATCAACTCAACCAGTGTTCATGCATACTTACATACATACACATATACCTACATATGTATGTATATAAATAATATAAACAAACAGACATATAATCATTTGGATGGATGGGGCAGAGGACCCCAAGCCACCACTTTATTTTCTCTCTATGGCCTTTTTATATCTTCTTAGACAAAAGTTCTTTAGACAATTATCATAGGTAAAGTGTTACACAAAAGGGGAGTTACAGAAGGATGTCAGTAGTAAGTACAAAGCAGTGTTTCATTCTATAAGCTCATTATAAGTTCAAAGCAACAATTTCACATCATCTTGCTTTATCATAGTGCACACCTGTGGCTTCTCCCTTGGTCCTGACCTAGAATGAATGTTTTTCCTTGATCACAAATTTGTCCTAAGCCTAATTCTCTTTTTAGAGCAATTTGTGAAAGCTCATTGTATTTCTTATTATGCAACCTTTACTTACTGTTCCATGAGGAGAAGATACGTTCTATTCTTGACTCTAACTTTTTTACATCTTTTTGGCAAAACAACTAAAACTATCTCCTAAAACTTTCTTCCTAAAATTATTTGAATCAAATCAGGAATTCCATAAAGTCATTGATTCATCTAAACAGCATTAATTCATGAAAGTTCATCTTCATGTTGATCTGCAGGGGATTTGCCCAATAGGGTGATGCCCAGTAATCATTAGGCTATGTAATAATGACAGGAAAGGCATATTAGCAGCAAGATGCAATGCTGGGACGAAGTCTCTAAGTATCCTGCATCCTAAGAGCTCACCCATTGAAGGCCATGCAAAATGGTGGGCCATCTCCAGGAAACTCACTTGCATGCTGTGGTGGTTTGAATATGCTTGGCACAGCAAGTGGCATTATTAGGAGGGGTGGCTTTATTGGAGTAGGATTGGAAGGAGTGTGTCACTGTGGCAGTGGACAATGAGACCTTCCTCCTAGACATGAGGGAGGCAGTCTTCTCCTAGAAGCCTTCAGATGGATTTTAAACTCTCAGCTCTTCCTCCACCATGCCTGCCTGGGCACTGCCATGCTCCTGCCTTGATATTAATGGGCTGAACCTCCGAACCTCTAAGCCAGCCCTAATTAAATGTTGTTTTTTTATAAGAGTTGTCTTGGTCATGGTGTCTGTTCACAGCAGTAAAACCCTAACTAAGAAACATGCCTTTAGTCTTTCCTAGATGGCTTCTGGCAGTTACTAACTAGTCCAAGAACCACCTGTGTGATGAACATCTGCCTATACAGACATGGGGCACTCCTAGTTCAGATAACTGTGCTTGAAAGTTGGGCTATAACGAGAGAGAAAGTAGGAGATGCAATCTTCAATGGTTCCCAAACTGGAAAGCTTCCTATCTCAGTCTGTAGCTGCTACTGACATACACAGAACTAAAGCAAACCCAGCTGATGATGGACTCATGAATCTGGGGAGGATGTGAGGGAGGACAAGACTGAGAATAAACCACCATCACTGTACCAGGAAATTGGGCTGTGCTGGTGTTCATCCCTGTAGCCAAAGTTGCAGTAGCCTCTGTGTAGCCTTGGAAATGAAGCCCCATTTGCAACTCAAAAGAAGAGCTCACTCTGAAGAAAAATGACTTCTCTACTCTGTCATTCCTGCCTTGCAGTTAAGGCATGAAACAAAACAAACTGAGTCTCATAGTTATCTGATTTTCTCATCCTGTCCCTGAGGAAAAAAAAAAAAAACTAAATTCATCACTAACTGAGCCTTTCTCCTCCTGTATCTATGTTTTACCTCTTCTGCTATTGTCACAGCTTTCTCTCCATATGCTTATCAGACTTTCTACACTCAGTTCCAGACCCACTCTGGCAATAGAAGTGGGTGATTCACTGTAGAAAAAAGATAATCCTCTCTGGCTCTTTCAAGCCTCTCCTTCTAGATACCCACAATGCTCTCTGTTTCCCTCCTACATTCTGTCCCTGTTGTTACAGTGAAATAAAACTACCCAATACCCAAGCCATCAAAATGGCTTTTCAGGGTGGTCTTAATCATCTTTCTGAGAATTTTAATTATGTCAAGACTCTACCACAGCCTCACAAGTTCTTTACTACTGTTTCTTCTAGGTGAGACATCAGTTCTCAGTTTACTTGAGTGGGGCCTGGACTTAGTGAATTGCTTCTAATAATATAAAACTGGAAAGCTTCTGTAAGGATAAGGACATCATCAACAGAACAAAACTGTGGCCTACAGAATGGGAAAAGATCTACACCAACCTTATATCCAACAGAGGACTAATATCCAAAATATATAAAGAACTCAAGAAACTAGACATCAACACACCAAATAATCCAGTTTAAAGAATTCTCAACAGAAGAATCTCTAATGGCTGAGAAGCACTTAAAGAAATGCTCAACATCCATAGCCATCAAGGAAATGCAAATCAAAACCACTCTGAGATTTCATCTTGCACCTGTCAGAATAGCTAGGATCAAAGGAACAAGTGACAGCTCATACTGGTGAAGATGTGGAGCAAGGGGAACAATCCGTCATTGCTGGTGGAAGTACAAAGTGGCAAAGAGCCACTTTGGAAATAAATATGACGATTTCTCAGAAAACTGGGAGTCAATCTACCTCAAGACCCAGCTATACTACTTCTGGGCATATACCCAAAATACGCTCTATCATACCACAAGGACATTTATTCAACTATGTTTGTAGCAACTTTGTTTGTAATATCCAGAAACTAGAAATAACCTAGATGCCCCTCAACTGAAGAATGTATTTTAAAAATGTAGTACATTTACACATGGAATATTTTATTATGCAACTATTAAAAACAATGATATTGTGATATTTGCCAGCAAATGTTCAGAACTAGAAAAGATCATCCTGAGTGAGGTAACCCAGACCCAGAAAGACAAACATAGCATGTACTCACTTCTAAGTGGATATTAGCCACAAAACAAAGGATAACCATTCTAAAGGACATACAAACCTCACTGAAAAGGGGAAGCAGAATAGACATTGCATATGGCTGGGGAGAGGGGACTAGATTTGGGTAGGGAGTGGAAATGGGGTTGGAAACAGGAAATATCACCTATGGGGAAGATGAAGGGAAAGGGTACTGGGAAAGACAACTGGAATTGGAAGAGGCATCTCTGTGATAAACAAGAATCCTAGGGCAATGGAAACTACCAGGAATTGATGAGGGGGTTAGGACTCCTAACAATTGGGGATATGGAGCCTGATTTCCAGCAAAGGACTGGGACACCAACACAGACACAAAACCTTCAGTCTGTAGTTGGACTTGCAGACAAGATGTATTCAAGTGAAGATAGGACAGAAAGTGTGTGAGAGGTCAACTAATGAATAGTCCAGGAGCGAGATGCATACCATGAGAGGGAGTTCACCTTTGACACTGCCCAGAGGACCAGGAGTCAGAGACTAGATAATCCCAGACCAGATATCCATGGTAGAACCATACATGAATGGCCAAAAAAAAAAAAGAAAGAAGTCAATGAGATGATTCTTAGTGATATTCTCCTATACTCATAGATTGGCATCTAGTAAAATTGATAGAGACAGATGCAGAGATCTACAGTCAAGCATTAGGCAGAGCTTGGAGAATCCTGTGGGAGAAAGGAAGGAAGGATTATAGGATCCAGAGGGGTCAAGGACAAGAAAACCTACAGAATCAATCAATCTGAGCCCACTGCGGCACACAGAGACCAAATTACCAACCAGAGAGCCTGCATAGGACAGACCTATGCCCTCAGCACCTATGTTACATTTGTGTAGCTTGATATTGTGGGATTCCTAACAGTGGGAGCAAGACCTATCCCTGACTCTGTTGCCTGCTTTGTGACCCTTTTTACCTACTGGGTTGCCTTGTCTAGCCTTAATAGAAGAGGGGGTGCCTTGTCTTATTGCAACGTGATATGCCATGGCTAGTTGATATCCATCTACGCTGACCCTTTTCTGAAAAGAAAAGGAGCAGGAATGGATAGTGGGGGGGGGGGCAGGGTAACTGGGAGGATAGGAGGAGGGGAAACTGTAGTCAAGATGTAAAATAAAATAAAATAAAATATGAGGAATGTAAATTATCACCATGCATGCTGTTCCAAATTCCATTTTACTTCTCTTCCATGAGTTAATAAGATATATATTTTTTTGCATTTTGGCAAAACAACAAAACAAAACAAAATAAGAATACTGAAGAAAATAGTATTTGGTAGTATTATCTGTAGTTTTTTTTTTTTTTTTTTTTTTTTTTTAGAGAACAAAGTCTTGTAGAGCTGGAAAGATGGCTCAGTGGGTAAGACCAGAGTTCAAATTCTCAGTACCCATGTAAAAACTAGGTATATTTATGAATGCATGTGTCCTTACCACTGGAAGATAGAGACAGGTAGATTTTGAGAATTTTCTAGTCAGCCAGCCACGGTTCAGGTTTTGTGAAAGGCTTGTCTTAATAAATAAAGAGTCATAGAGGAAGACATTGGGCATCTCCCTCTGAATGTTACATGTGTGCCGACAGGCTGCTACATGTGTGTACACATCATCCACATGCACAGTCTTTTGCAATGTATATAGATAAATGATATGTATAGGCAGAGATTCTAGACTCTTCTGGAATTGGACTGCTCTACTCTCAGGAGCTGGATTGGCTCACTGCTGGAAGACTCATATTCACATAGCAGGTTTCCTGCTGTGACAGGTTAAGGAAGCCACTTCCTGAAAAATCTATCACCTCACTCGGGTCATAACCAGGCCTTTAAACACAAACCTTGGGGGAATCATTTGTGTTCCAAATGGTGGCACTCTGAAAGGTAAGTTGACATTTAGTTTTCTAAATAAAAAATGCACTATCCTGCTTCTCCTCAATAAAATCAAACAAAACCCAGAAAACTCAAAATAACAAAACCTCCCCATCCTAGCATCAATATCTAAAACACCCTGGTGAGTCAATTCCATGAAGTTATTTCTTTTGTCTCAAACAGAACAGCTCTCCTCTATCTTCATGGAGTTGGTTCAGACCTACCTTTTAGTGAGGAGTCACTCTGTGTTCCTGGGACTCAACAAGCCAGACCCACCTTAAAAATTTCCTGCAATCCAGTCTTCTGATGCATCATGGCTGTGCTGATCACATTACCCATTTAGATCCTTACAACGAGAGAAGTCTTTGCAGGATCAGTCTCCAATTAGAAAAGTTCACTGGATGCTCCCATCTGTTAAGGCTGCCCTTCCATTCCTCAGCTATTCAGAGTAGTAGCACCACTAGGTGCTAACCTAAAGAACTGGTGCTCCACCATCTTTTCCAAGTCCCTCCACAACTGTTAGTGTTGAAATCCACTCCCATCCTTTGTGCCCCAATCAAGTTCACTCTCAGCCATCTCAAACAGACATGCTGTATGGTTCTTTCCTTTTCTCTAACTTTTGCCCAAATACCATGACTCCTTTACTTATTTCTATTAAATATTTGAATAAAGCAGTAACCTTCATTGGAATAAGTAAGAATTGGCTTTAAATAGCAGTGGGGGAGGAGAGGCAAAACCCAGAGCTATGAGAACAGTTCATGCCACTGACTTCCAGAACCCTTGAAAATGTTTAGGAGGCCTGTTCAGATTTTTCTACTGGTCTCTTTTGTTCAGCATTTTCTAACCATTTTCTCAAACTCTAACACTCAAAATATTTTTTTACCTATTTTTATTGAATACTATCATATTTCTTACTTAATTACTAGCCTTGCAAGAGTGTTGTTTTCTATTTTTCATGGCAACTTCATAGTACTTAATCTATACTGTGGTTAAATAGGTTTCTGGCAGCTCGCCCAGGAGCCTTGCCAGCACTGATATCCTTGCTATTATGGAAAAAAAGATCCAGATAACTAACTCAGATGAATATTTGGAATGGGTTCTGCACAGCATAGGCTGCAGGTCACAGGACCCAGGTCAGCTTTTAATCCTTATTTTCTTTTTCTTTTTCTTTATGATGAGAAAAGATACATAATTTCAATTTATTTGAATTTGTTAACATTTAAAAACATATTTTGAGTAANTAGACTTACATCACATTCTTCTTTCCTTTTTGTACCCCAACTCCTCCCAGAGAGCCCCCACTCAAAACCTGAAATACCTTTCATTTTTTTATCATATTCTTTAAAATTTATAAAATATTGTAACAATAAAAATGAGTATTATAAAAGTTGTTTGATATAAAACAACAATCAATTGAACAGTCTTTTTTTGTTTGTTTGTTTGTTTGTTTGTTTTTGAGACAGGGTTTCTCTGTATAGCCCTGGCTGTCCTGGAACTCACTTTGTAGACCAGGCTGGCCTC
>NW_018391994.1:23440-46947 GCF_900095145.1 Mus pahari | reverse complement strand
TTGAGAAAAATATTTTAATACCTCTAGATCCTGTTGAACCTGTCTACTTAGTTTGGAAAGAACAGAAGAGTCACATATAGTCAAACCATTATTAGTACATGCCAATCAAGTAGTTTTAGGGGGCTCAGTATTGTTGCTGTCATCTATATGAATTAACTCACAAGGCAATAGAGTAGGCATCAGATTAAGGGGAAATTCCTAGATTTTACAAAATTTTTGGATATTAGACATTTTTTATACCTTTATATATCCTCTAACATTAATTTTGGCTGTCCCCAGTCACAGTGAGTTAGGTTAGGCAATGAGCTATCTACTTAGTTCTTATCCCAGTGTATTATGGGGCTTGGGTGTGTAAACATAACCAGCATTCCTGGATGCTTTATGGCTGGGAATGATTAATGTTATCCCCAGAGTCCTTTCCTGTGGCACTGAGTCTGATTCTCTAGGTTTTTCCTGTTTTCCAAAGGCTAGAATCTTTTAAAGGAATTTTTCAGGAAGCCTCAGTTTTACAACCTCAATTTTTGNAATGGAAACTCCTTTGTTCTGGCGAGTACAGGTTCAGCTGCAGGACATGCATAGAGTCATAAACTCTGTGTTCCTATTTTAAATGAGAAATTCCCATATCTTCCCTTTTCTCCATACAACCTCTCACATATACTGGACAGCGTTAAGAAAAGGTCAACATGCAATATTCATAACTTGCTGATTTTTATTCACAGTAAAAAAACAAAACAAAACAAAACACCTGCCCTGTCTTCCTCAGTTTTCAGTCCAGACCTGAGAGTTGTGCTCTGACCTGTATTCATACCCATAATGCAAAACACAAGACTTAGGAGGACATAAAGGGGCAGAGAGTAAAAGGACCTGGGTGCACAGTGAATTCTTCATTTCAGTGGGTCTGTAGTCAAGAGATGGTTGATTTTGTAGCAGCATCTGTGCCTATACTCTCTGGACCTGGGTATGTGGTCCATGGTGTAATGCCAACTACTTTCACCACCACAGGAGTGGAGAGAATCACCTTTCATGGTCCTTTCCAGGTTAATTCTAGCATTCCTTTGCCTACTCACTTGATGCAGACAATACCACTGGATGTGAAGAGGGAGAAACTGGTGTTGGACCTAGAGGGTAGCTGGGTCTCTCAATAAAATACCCTTTTATGGAGAACTGGAAGGCTGATAGTGAAGTGAGAAAGAAATGGGTTAGAGATTTCTACTAGTTGCTCGTCTCTGAGCTTGGGAAGCAGTGAAGGCCCCACTGGTCTTAGGGCCATTTATTAGGCAAACATGACTAGCAATTTAGAACAGCAATTTGTAGAAGAATCCTTAAAGCCTTTAGAGGACCAAGATTTAATAAAGGTCCCTTTTACAGCAGTGAGAAGCCCTCTTTCACTATAGAACATAGTTTGGACATGCCTATTATTAAAAGTATACATACTTTTTAAAAAAAATACTGGGTGTAGGCTTTGATTTTTTTTTCAAAACCTACTTCTAATAAGGGTCCTTAAATGCTTTAATCTCCCTTCTATCCCACCTCCCACCAGATATAGTGGTAATCAGAGGTTAATAATGCAAAAGAGGATGTGGACCTGTTTAGAATAGTTCTTTGGAGAGAATCCAGTCTACGTGTCAGGATATCAACAGTTCAGTTCACATGATTAGCAGCAGTAGCTTGATCCATTTGTAAATACCATTCATGAATCCACGAGGAAAATGATTGAGTCAGGAGAAACTGTGAGGCTCTGTCAGTTGGCCTGAGTCTTTCTTTCTTTCTTTTTTTTTTTTTTTAATTTTTGAGACTGTATAGCCCTGGCTGTCCTGGAACTCACTCTGTAGACCAGGCTGGCCTCGAACTCAGAAATCCGCATGCCTCTGCCTCCCGAGTGCTGGGAGGCCTGAGTCTTTCAACAGAAGTTCTTTGTTGCACTTCTCTCTATGAAGGCAAAACAAACAATGACTAGCAAAGACTGGCCACTAGTAGCCACAGAACATAGTCAATGCTAGATTGTTTGGAAATATCTCGTCAAGGCTGATAATCCATAACTCTTCACTTTAGCCTTAAGATTTTTTTAGACAAGGACACAAATCAGTCACAGTCATTGCTAATACCACAAGAATAGTCTCCAGGCCATATATTAATATTCTTCACCTCTGAAACCACTTGATCCAGGCCCCCACAGTTCGAATTACCCTCAGGACCACTGTCTTCCATGCTCCTGCTAGGATAATCCATTAAGCCCCAATTAAATGTTTCATTTGCTTTCCTAATCCAAAGTCTCAACCTCCACATTCTACCAAGAAAAAGTCACATGGTCAGATCTGTCACAGGATTGAACTTCTGTCTTGGGGTTTCTATCATTATGAAAAGACACTGTGACCAAGGCAACTCTTATAAAGGAATACATTTAATTGGGGGCTGGCCTACAGTTCAGATGTTTAGTCCATTATCATCATGGCAGGAAACATGTTGGCATGTAGGTAGCCATAGTGCTGAAAAAACAGCTGAGAGTTCTGCAGAAGAAAGAGATAATAACACTGAGCTGGCTTGAGAATCTGAAACTTAAAAACCACCCCCAGTGACACACCTCCTCCACCAAAGCCACATCTCCTCCAACAAGGCCCTACCTTCTAACAGTACCACTCCCTATGAGCCTATGAGAGTTGTATCCATTCAAACTATTATACCAGAGAAAGCCACTGGTCAATATAGGGAAGCCAGCCCCAATTAGATGCTATCCCTTATAAGAGTTGCCTTGGATCTCTGCTTGGGTTCCGAGTACCCTGCCTCTCCAGCTTCTTCCCAAATCCACCAAACTTACTGTGACCCCCTTCCTTTCTCCTTAGCCTGTCGCAGCAGCACTTGGTCTCCTCACAAGCCCACACTCCCCTCAGGTGCCATGGCTCATCACACCCCACCTGAAGCAGGACAATCATTGCATAGGCTTGGACACTAGCACAGACTCCAGTAGCCTGCTGGAGGAAGAGATCTGGTCACTCACTGTCAGTGTGCATAAGGTTCGTTCTCACACTGTCACTGTGGCAACAGATATTGGCACTGGAGGCTAGTCAAGCCTACTCCCTTGACTCCTGCACCCACCCAGCTTCAGGTGGGGCTGAGTCTTGTAACCACCTCTGCCTTAGGGGCCCCAGCTCCTAACACATGCATACACACTTGCAGACTCTATCCTTATTCAGCAGCAGATCCACAGTCTCTGAATTTCACTTCAAATCAGAGCCCTGCATTATCTCCTACTCCATGGGCCCAACAAGTCTAAGAAGCCTTCCTTGCTCTTGCCTCCCTCAGTGTACCCCACTCTGCCACTGCTCCTCATTCCTCCTGAACTTTGAAACCAACCAAACCATGAAAAGTCTTTCTGGACCCTGTGTAATAAAATACATGGATTATAAGGGTTTTTCATATGTATACCATTAATTATTGAAGAGGCCTTATTGAGCCTGTTAGGTAAGTTTAATGCTTGACACCTGAGGAAGAAAGGGCTTCCATTCTTAACAACCAGCCTTTTGTTTAAGAAGAATGAGATGGATGATAAATTATGCGATTTTGTTTAATGTTACAAGCATGTCCTTGCTTTACCTTTCATGTCAGCTCCAGTGTTGGGTCATTTCACACGTGGGTGACATCTGCAGGTAGCTGTTGTAATTGGTGACCTTATGAGAATGTGAAGCTAAATGAAATGCAAAATAAAAACCTAAAGTGACAAAAAAGAGCTACATTGGCTATGGAGTCTGTTCACAGTAACAGAAAACCTAACAAAAACAGAACTTGATACCAGGAGTGGGGTATTGCTGTGATATCTCTGACCACACTTTTGTTTGGAAGAATATCGAGTTTGGGACTTTAGAAAGCAGTGAAATGCTTTCTGTGTGGCTTAATTGGTCATCCTAGTAGGAATGTGGAAGATACTGGTGTTGAGGGTGATTTGAACTGTGTAGACCAAACCCAAGAGGTTTCAGGGGAGAAGAATTTTAGTATGTGGCCTAGAGACTGTTCTTGTGATATTTTAGTGAAGAATGTGGCCGCTTTTTGCCTTTGTCTGAAGAATCTACCTGAGGCTAAGGAAAAGAGATGTATATTAACTGAATTGACAAAGGAAGTCTCAAAAAAGCCCAGCAGAGACTTTGTTTTCTGGTTTAGCCTCATGAAAAGTGTTCTGATCAAGGATATCAAGCTTAGAAAGGAAAAATATATAATGTATGGTTCATGTAATAAAAGAGCACAGGTAAGTAAAATGGAATTGAATCCTTTGTTCAAGGATATAAACAGATTAAGGAAATGATGATCTCAGGGCTAGATCCTACCCTTTATTGTTTATGTTTGCAGTTAAAAGAGTAATGTCATGCTGGGTGTTATTACGTGATTATTGTTTTCACTTTGACTTTTAATCTGGAATGAACTGCAGTCCAAAGATGGAGTGCATACTTGTGATCCAGATCTTGAGGCTGAAAAACACAGGCTTTTGTTCTGGATCTTGAGGAATAGTGGCCACAAAAAGCTTAGGTTCAGGCCTGGTGGCACATGCCTTTAATTACAGGAGACAGAGAAAAGCAGATCTCTTGAGTTCAAGACCAGTCTTGTACAGAGCAAGCTCCAGGTAAAGAAAAGCTTAAGTCCATGTGTGGTGGTACATGCCTTTAATCCCAGCATTCAGGAGACAGGGATGCAGATCTCTGAGTTCAAGGTCAATCTACAGAGCAAATTCCAGGACCGCTAAGCTTAAGCAGTGAAAGAGTTTGAAAACAGAAAGCTGATGATAATGTAATAGAAGGGGGACCATGCTCCATCTCCAGCAAACAGCAGAACTCAGCAGCTTTCCCCCATGTGTCTCTGACTTTAAAATCAAGAATAGAAGGGACTACTGGGAAAAATCAATCGATGCTGGTTAGTTGGAGCTAAGAAATTAGCAGTGATTATGAAGAGACCAACATCACTGAGGTCAAATCTTCTGGGAAGTATTTTCTGAGAACACAAAGAAGTTGTGTTCCAGAGATAGCCAAGGTTGTAGCACATGCTTTAGCTGGACTTGGTATTGTGTGAGAATCACCTAGGTGGTACTGGTTTTGAAGGCATGAAGGAGTCACGAAGAACTGAGGCTTGACACTGAGAGACCAGAGAAGGCCATTGGTGAAAGTGCAGCCACAGTTGCAGTTGACAGCCCAGGACTGGAGGGGTAGTGTAAAGAAGCTGAGATTTCACACCATGAAGGGAGCCTATCAGAGTCTTTTGGTGAAGCTTAGTTGCAGTAGAATATCCCAGTGTGTTGGGGAAGACAGGACCATGGTATGACCACCAATAATAACAGCAGCAGTGGAAAGGAGTCAACCAGAATACTACAGAGGGCAGAGCTGGAGATGTGACCCAAGCCCTTTGGAGGAGCCCAGATGATCATATATAGATCCCAGACATTGGAACAAGAATCTGTAAAGTTGAAGTTGCCTTGGATACCTGAAGATTTTAGGGATATGTCAGAGCTGTGGGATACCTGTCAAGCAAAGCAGCTAATAGGACATGGAACCAGCCCTAGAGAACAAAGTTTTTTTTGCTGCTGAATGCTGGATCTGCCAACAGCAGTCAACAAGAATAAAAAGAGTTGGATATCTGAAGAGCGCTTTGACATCAGATGTGAAGATGTAGAGTTTGAAATTTGCCCAGGTGGTTTTCTGTCTTGCTTTGGTACCTAATGAGAATTGCCTTGGTCATGATGTCTCTCCTCAGCAATAGAAGCCCTAAGACAATACTGTAACATTCTGGCCCAAGGTCACAGTTCAGCTACCAAGTCTGTTCTGAGGGCCTGATTGAACAGTTGCAGGCTAAGGACACTAAATTTTTGTCACCTGTTTCCTTAGTCTACGCATCTCTGAGATCCCTGGTGTTTTGATGTCTGTGGAATCCCAGTGGGCCCTCCAGAAACATTGTGGGGCATTCACCAGGAAAGACTGTTCAGACATGGTTTTAAGTCAATAAATGTCTTTATTTGCAGCCTGGTGACTACACGGTGTTTGAGATCCCTATGTAACACTGAGCTTTTCTCAAGATGAGCTTTTAAGCATAAAAACAGTGTTCTGTGGTGACAGACTTCAGTTAAAAAGAACAGTTAACCAGAAGCAGAACCACAGAAGACAAAAAGCAAGGTTAGTACATATAGCAACTTTCCCAGAACTATGGACTTGGATGGATTAGGCCCTTGTTTTGTTTTTGGCAAGTAGTGTTTCCGCCAGCAGAAACACTCACTCCAGTCTAGGTTTGTCCTGAAGGGTGGGGCTGTCCTGAGGGTGAATAGACTGCGAAAGGAAATTGAGGCTAGGACAAATTATTCTGATCGAGGCCCAAGGTTTAATGAAGGAACTCAGTTTATATAGCATGGAAAAATCCCCAGGCCCCATCCCCAGTCTTTGAAGGCACAGGTGAATGTCCGTAGGCAGGTCCAAGGATCAGGGCACAGGTGAATGTCCATAGGCGGGTCCAAAGATGTTGTCTTCTGGGACATCAAACGGTCTTCTCAGTAGGCAGTGGAGACACAGCTATGGTAGAGAAGCTCTGGTGGATCTGAAGGTTACTGCCAGTGGATCTTAGCGCCTGCAGGGGGCTGGGCTTTGAAGGACAGTGATTAGTTTAAACAGTAAGGTAGGCTTGGCAGATCTGAAGATTATAACCGCAGGTGGTCCAGTGGCAACAGAGAGCTGGGAGACCCCAACAAAGTGGTACTGTATTTGTGCAGAATTTTGCATGCTGAAGGGTACTTCCAACATAGAGTCAGTTGGACTAAGGTCTGGTGGCCTTCTATGTCTAGGACTCTGTTACTGTTCTAAAGAAAACATTTGTGTCTCTCAACCTAACTTAATACTTTTGAAACAATGGTCTCCACCCTCAGAAAGGGGAATTTTCCCAGAAATTTATTCTTGGAAAAGGAAGAAGACCCAGCTGGAGGAAGAACCTGACTTATGGAAAGAGATTTTACATAGTTCTAACAACTTGTCAGGCCTTGTTTTAGTCACTGTTCTATTGCTGTGAAGAGACTCCATGACTTTATCAACTCTTGTAAGAGAAAATATTTAATTGTGTATGGCTTACAGGTTCAGAGGTTTAGTCCGTTGTTGTCATGACAGGAAGCATGGTGGCACACAATCAGACGTGGTGCTGGAGAAGTAGATCTACATTCAGATCTAAAGGCAACAAGAAAAGAGAGGCACGGGGTCTGGCTTGAGCCTCTGAAGTGTCAAAACCCAGCCCCAGTAACATTTTTTCCAACTAGGCCTCAAGTAGTACAAGGCCAGACCTCCTAATCCTTCTCAAGTAGTGCCACTTCCTTATGGCTAAGCGTTCAAATAAATGAATCTGTGGGGTGTCATTTTTACTCAAACTATCATGGACCCCTTTACAGAATGAGACTGAGGCTCAGACAAGGAAGGGTCAGTGATACACGGAATCATACTTTGACTGAGATTATATATCTCTAATTCTGTATTTAAGCATTCATCTCAATTCAGGACCCCAAGAGCAGACTTTAGGAAGACACTTATCCTCTTCCTAATGGCTATATTGATTAAACCTCCCTTTTCTGCCTTCCACTTAAAAAATGTTTTAGAGATAATCTTCAGTCATGCATACTATCAATATCATCAATTATATAAAGTGTACTTTTAAATATTAAGTTGTGGTAGAGGGAAGTGGTTACTATTCTTTAGTACGATTAGTACAAGATCCAAATATCTGCTTTATGTTCTAGTGACTAAGTTCCTCTGAAACAAACTTTTTTTATTAGATATTTTCTTTATTTACATTTCAAATATTATCCCCTTTCCTAGTTTCCTCTCTGAATGTCCCCTATACCCTCCCCCTGCCCTGCTCCCCAACCAACCCACTCCCATTTCCTGACCCTGGCCTTCCCCTCTACTGGGGCATATGATCTTCGCAAGACCAAGGGCCTCTCTTCCCATTGGTGGCCAACAGGCCATCCTCTGCTACATATGCAGCTAGAGACATGAGCTCTGGGGGTACTGGTTAGTTCATATCGTTGTTCCTCCTATAGGGTTGCAGTCCCCATCAGCTCATTGGGTACCTTTTCTAGCTCCTCCATTGGGGGCTCTGTGTTCCATCCAATAGATGACTGTGAGCATCCACTTCTGTATTTGCCAGGCACTGGCATAGCCTCACAAGAGACAGCTATGTCAGGGTCCTGTCAGCAAAATCTTGCTGGCATATGCAAAAGTGTCTGCGTTTGGTGGCTGATTATGGGATGGATCCCCGGGTGGGGCAGTGTCTGGATGGTCTTTCCATCTCAGCACCAAACTTTGTCTCTGTAACTCCTTCTATGGGTATTTTGTTCACTATTCTAAGGAGGAATGAAGTATCCACGTGTACTGGCTAGTTTTGTGTCAACTTGACACAGCTGGAGTTATCACAGAAAAAGGAGCTTCAGTTGAGGAAATGCCTACATGAGATCCAGCTGTAAGGCCTTTTCTCAATTAGTGATCAAGGGGGGAGGGCCCCTTGTGGGTGGGACCATCCCTGGGCTGGTAGTCTTGGATTGTAGAAGAGAGCAGGCTGAGCAAGCCAGGGGAGGCAAGCCAGTAAAGAACATCCCTCCATGGCCTCTGCATCAGCTCCTGCTTTCTGACCTGCTTGAGTTCCAGTCCTGACTTCCTTGGTGATGAACAGCAGTATGTAAGTGTAAGCCAAGTAAATGCTTTCCTCCCCAACTTGCTTCTTGGTCATGATGTTTGTGCAGAAATAGAAACCCTAAGACACCACGTGTTGGTCTTCCTTCTTGAGTTTCATGTGTTTTGCAAATTGTATCTTGGATATTCTAAGTTTCTGGGCTAATATCCACTTATCAGTGAGTACATATCATGTGTGTTCTTTTGTGATTGGGTTACCTTACTCAGGATTATATCCTCCAGATATATCCATTTGCCCAAGAAATTCATAAATTCATTGTTTTTAATAGCTGAGTAGTACTCCATTGTGTAAATGTACCACATTTTCTGCATCCATTCCTCTATTTAGGGGCATCTCGGTTCTTTCCAGCTTCTGGCTATTATAAATAAGGCTGCTATGAACATAGTAGAGCATGCGTCCTTATTAGATGTTGGAGCATCTTCTGCGTGTATGCCCAGGAGAGATATTTCTAGATCTTCTGGTGGTACTATGTCCAATTTCTGAGGAACTGCCAAACTGATTTCCAGAGTGGTTGTACCAGCTTGCAATCCCACCAGCAATGGAGTAGTGTTCCTCTTTCTTCACATCCAGCCAGCATCTGCTGTCACCTGAATTTTTGATCTTAGCCCTTCTGACTGGTATGAGGTGGAATCTCAGGGTTGTTTTGATTTGCATTTCCGTGATTATTAAGGATGTTGAATACTTTTTCAGGTGCTTCTCTGCCATTCGGTATTCCTCAGTTGAGAACTGTTTAGCTCTGTACCCCTTTTTAAAATAGGTTTATTTGGTTTTTCTGGAGTCCAGCTTCTTGAGTTCTTTATATATATATATATTGGATGTTCATCCCCTATCAGATTTAGGATTGGTAAAGATCCTTTCCCAATCTGTTGTTGGCCTTTTTGTTTTATTGACAGTCTCTTTTGCCTTACAGAAGCTTTGCAATTTTATGAGGTCACATTTGTTGATTCTTGATCTTACAGCANNAGCCATTGCTGTTCTGTTAAGGAATTTTCCCCCTGTGCCCATATCTTCAAGGATTTTCCCCACTTTCTTGTAACATACTTTTGAGTACTTTGTAAATTAATGTTGTGAGGAGAAGATGCTAAATGCTATTCAAAGAAAATGCCCTTGGTAGTGATTAGTTTGAGCTACTACTATAAAGACTGAGGGATTTTAATGATTAGCTCAGACAAAATTATACCACAAGGAGGCAATAACATGCAAAAAAGCTTTTGGTTTGAGATGGCAGGCTAGGGGCTGGAGAGATGGCTCTTCCAGAAGTCCTGAGTTCGATTCCCAGCAACTACATGGTGGCTCACTACTATCAGCATGGGATAGGATACTGTCTTTTTATATGTCTAAAGACATCTACAAAACTCATAGACATTAAATAAATAAATCTTAAAAAAAAAAGAAAGAAAAAGAGATGGCTGGCTGGCTTGGTTTTATTCTTGTTTTGATGTTGTTTCTTGTTTCTTTCTTCCTTTTTTTTTTTTTTTTTTTTTTTTTTTTTTTTTTTTTTTTTTTTTTTTTTTTTTTTTTTTTTTTTTTTTTTTTTTTTTTTTTTTTTTTTTTTTTTTGGCAGATTTTCCTGTAGCCCAGGTTTGCCTGGAACTTGCTATGTTGCTGACACGTTTGCATGTAAAAAGAAATCTCTTCCTTGTTTAGAGGTGATCTTTGGACAAAGCTTGTTGACAGGCCTTGCTGGAAGAGTAGAGTCTGAGTTTGAGAGCTCCAAAGAGCAGCAACAAAAGAGGGTTTATACAGTCCCAAGGCTTATCTATAACTAGCAGATTTTTGGTGGTGTTTTATGGAAATGCAAAGCAATCAGACTTTACATTAGCAAAATTTTGCTTACTTGGGGATATATCTTAAAACTATGGGATTTGTAATAATTCGGCTGTGTCATTGATAAACTTCAGCTAATAAACTTCTGTCTGCTGTGGAGAAAGTAGCAACCTCAAATCCAAAATGCAATGGTAACCTTTTGTTCATTTGTATATCTATTAAAAATATACTGTAAAGCCAGGCGTGGTGGCGCAGGCCTTTAATCCCAGCACTCGGTATGCAGAGGCAAGCAGATTTCTGAGTTCGAGGTCAGCCTGGTCTACAGAGTGAGTTCCAGGACAGCCAGGGCTATACAGAGAAACCTGTCTTGAAAAACCAAAGTAATAATAATAATAATAAAATTAAAATATACTGTAAAAGAAGGATGTTACACATAAAAGGGGAAATAATTTGATTTCATTTATTCCATTAAGTTTTCCTTTAGAGTCATGCTAGATAAAAATATCTGCCAGGTAGTTTTGTTTACTATTGTGACATTCATAGTTAAAATTTAAAACACATAAAATTTCCATAGCCTGCATTACTGCCACATTACATGCTAAGCTATATAATGTAAATCATAGTTGCTCAACATATTATTTATTTGATTGTTCTCTCTCTCATTTAAAGAGACAATAAAATGATATACAAGGAACATTTTATATTTTAAAGAACATGTCTGCATTTTTGGTATTTATTTTCAAAATGAATAGCTTTGCTGACTGAGTCCTAAAAGGCTTTCAACCCATGCTACAAGTTGTACAAAAACAACTCAGCTTCCAGAACTCTTAGACTTTAGTTTTATTTTTATCTCAGTCACCAGATTTCATGAGCACTTCTCTGCCAGGGAGGATCCACTGGAGCCTTTTATATTATCTTCAGTGACTAGAATTTAGCCAAGATCATCCTGAAGTGTATTCACTTCACTCATTTCAGTGATTGGTAAGAAGTTGGCTGGAATTCTGTTCCTATCTCTCTGCAAGGAGACTCCAAGCTCCTAATCCAACTGTGTCTAATACATTCCCCCCCCCCAAGCTGCATAAAAACAAGAATTCCATTTTAGCCCAGGAAACAGGATGCTCAAATGCTTATTAGAAAAAGTTCTTTCCCAAGGAAATTTTTTTATCCATGCAAAGTCCCTAAAATGAATTTGTAGAATTAGAAATCATCTTTAATTACCCAAGGTATAGATAAAGCCATCATGCAGCAATTCATTAACCTGGTTTTATCATAGCTTCAAGAATAGGGGAAGGAATGAAAAATGGACACAATACAACATCTAGATTAACAAAATGTGACATCTGTGTATTAGCTCCTAGGTTGCTAATTTTCCACAGCAGACCAATGCTCATTACCCATTAGTTTATCAGTAAGAAAGCCAAATATTTACATATCCTATTGTTTTAGATATATCCTCAAGTAAACAAAGGTTTTTACAGTTAGAGTCTACGTGCTTTGAAACTCCAGAAAACACCACCCAGAATCTGCTAGCTGTAGATAAGCTTCCAGACTGTACAAACCCTCTGTGCTGTTGGTGCTCTTTACAGCTCTCAAACCCAGACTCCACACTGGGCAGCTGGGCTGCCATCACTCACATATCCATCCTATTCAACTGTATCCTTCCAGAGATTTCCTTTTCTGAGTGATGACAATATCCCATTCTCTAAATCATGGCCTCTGAGTAAGTCACATTGTAAGTCCACAAGCAAACTGATATTCTGCTGTATGTGCTATGATGGAAATTCATCACAAGCAGTCCAACCACATTACAAGTCTCTGTGTTTTTATCTCTTCAAATCTCAGGGACCTCTCCTTTGACCTGATTCAAGAGATGTTCTCCTTTATAACAACTGTGACCCTAGAAAAATGATTGTGACTTGGACACAATTTTATACTTTCAAGTCCACATGGTGAGAATCAGTGTCTATGGTGAAAAGGAAATCAGAAGGCATTGTTGTATAAGAGTAGCAATCTAATGCTGAAGATTGAGACAGGCTGTGTTATATAGGAGCTAGGATAAAGACTGTTAGAGTCAAGGATGGCAGGGTCATTAAGTTCTCATAACTACTTTCCCATCCCAGCATATACTGTTTGGGTTGGGTTGCTTCCACCACACTCAGAGACATTGAAAAGTTTTACTGAGGTGTCATATTTCCCACAGCTATGAATATATTAAGAGATATGAGGGGACATCCATTCAAGTAGGCTACAAGTTTGTAAAGCAAGGTCAGCTTGCAGGAGGCTGCAACAGTCATAGCCTCCCAGGTTCTCATGCCAAGGTTAATCAGTATGAACATGAGCCAGCAAAGATCACTGTTTAGCTGGAGTAGGTGGATAACTCAGGCAGGACCCAGCTTCCACTCTACCCAGTTTAGCTCATTTATTTACTAGAACTGAGGAAGAACATAACAGACTATCTCTCTGTACTCACAGAACTCTCATATCAAAAGGCTGGGAAAATCTCATTCACAGTTTTACCCATGAGTCTTGTTTAATTCTTAGTTTAGCTAACAGTTTTATTCATTGATTTGTGAAAGAAACTTCATTTGTCTTCTTGTTCCGTGTTTCTCCAGTGTTAATTTATCTCACTCTTCTCTACCCTTACTTTTCTTTCTCCTGTTAAATAGAACTTACTCTTTTCTAATTTCAGAGGTGTGTAATATAATATTGTTTATTTAATATCTTATAGTCCCACCTCCTATATTATCCCATATTCATGCCCAACCTCCTCAATGGGTCTGGGACATGATATAAAACCCATGGGACTTCCCTGCTCTTGCTCACTCATCTTGTCATTTTCTTGTTTAAAACTACAAGTACAATAGAAGAAGAGTTGGTTACCCCTTATAAGTTGTCTAAGCAATTATGGCAGTACTGGACACACCTTGCATGGTAGGTCATTGTTAATTTTAATTTTTTTCAAATCTTATTTTTAATGATGGCCCTTAAATGCTTTATCATCCCTTCTAGCCCACCACCTACCAGAGGTAGTAGAAAAGAAAGGATACAGGGGAAGTGGACCTGTTTAGTAATGGTTCTTTGGAACACATCCCAGCTGTGTTGTCAGGAAATTAGCAGTTCAGTCCACAGGCCAGCAGCGGCAGCTCGATCCACTCTCAAACGCTTCATGGATATACTAGCAGCAGTCCAGTTCAATACTGTAGGTGTTATGATCTTGATTGTGAGGCTTCAGAAGGACCACACCAGGCCAAACAGTTCCATGTGAGGTTTGTTGGGGGGAGGGGGCATGGTGGCAGTGGAAAGAGAAGGGGGTCAGAGAGAGAGAGAGAGAGAGAGAGAGAGAGAGAGAGAGAGAGAGAGAGAGAGATCATGGGGGCCTTTCTTTACATTTAGATGCTGATGTAGTCTCAGGTAAATGTGGGAGGGGAGCCAAGTGGATTCTGAAAATATGGTGGCTGTTGCCTTGGTAACAGGTGGGTGGGTACCACCTATGTGACATCATGGGTTTCGAAGGTCCTGATACCAATTGTAGGGATAACAGCAGTAGTGACACAACCTAGCAGGAACAGCCAGGCCTCAGCCAAATCAGCATGAGTCAACAGGAGAGACTAGGATTATCAGGAACACCAGGAGAAGTTCAGCAAAGACATGAGAAGAATAAGCTTTTAGCTATGCAAGCAAGCCAAGCTCAACCTCTATCACAGTTGGTTGGGTCCTATTTATACTCCCTCTAAACATGATGGATCTTGCCTTACCGTGTCTTGCCTCAGCATGTGACTCTATCTGTCTTAGCTGACAGGCGGTGAGTCTGCAGAAGCCAAGGCTTACCACCAGAAGTTTTTTGGTGTGTTTCTCTCTACAGAGTCCCAAAAAATGGAGTCCAACTACTCAGTGTAAGGCAGACTAATACATGTGTGTCATTAGCGAAGAATCCTTGATCGAATGTCCTTTCACATGCTTGCTTTAGCAGAACATGCTTTCACCTGTGGCTGCTTCAGGAAAACATTCCTTCACTTGTTTGTCCCAGCAAAACATCATCCAACACAACTGACTTTCTAAAGAACCCCTAAGTTTTCACTTCAGGTCTTTATTGCAGTATGCAGTGTCTAGTGCTGAGCAAAATCTTTTCTCCCCCAGCAGTCTGCATAACACCTTCCAGCACTATGAATACTAGTTTGTAGAGAGAGCATTTCTTGGTCATTTGAGGTTAATGTCGCTTGTTCTGCATTCAAAATGAGTGATGTCTTCAGCAATATTCTTACTATCTAGTTATAGTAAACAACCTACTTCTTCATTTTTTTTTTGAGAAAATGTTTCACTATGAGACCAGGCTGGTCTGAAACACAGACATCTACCCATTACTGCCTCCTGAGTGCTGAAACTAAAGGTGTGTACCACCATGCCCTGCCCTATTTCCTTGTCTTTTGTTTTGAAGGTTTACTCACAACATGTTCTGCTTCTGTCTGTACTTGATCCTAATCCCTCTTGTGTATATGTATCTATATCTTTCCCGAGACTATGAATATTTTCAGCCACTGTTTCACTGAATAGACTTCTATGTCCACACACCTCATCCTTCACTGTCCATAAAATGAGGGTATTTATTCCCTAAAAGGTTTTCCAAAGATTTTGCATTCTTTCTTCATACTTTCTAGTTTTCCATGTGCTATAATATTTAAAAGGTCATCTTAAATTCCCATATTTTTCATCTGCTTCTTTAAATCTGTTTCAGCTTTCAGTTGTATTTTCAATTGACTTGCTAAACTCTGTTTCTTTCTGAAAACTTACTTATCTTAGCAGTTTTCTTATTCACAACCTACATTGTCTTTCTAATCAGTTAACCCTTGTTTGTCAGGCTTTCTTGGAACCTCCTAAGCTTTTCTTTAAACAATCTTCCTTTTGGATCTGAAAGAGGAATATACATATTCAGGAATCTTTGACTCCCAGAACATTCTAGATCAGACAATAGCTCAGCTCTTGGATGGCTCCTGGCCCTGAGATTCTGAAAACGTTTTCTAAAGCTTTGATGATTTCAGGTTATCTCTGTAAGTGGCATCAAGCTTTGTGAAGAGTTTGAAACTTTCCAGTTTCTTGAGTTACCAGTATCCTCACTTATAAACCTGCCTTTGGGAGAATCTCTCACCAGAAACTAAGGAATTTTCAGTCTTTTCCTGTGTTGTTGTCAGGTCTCAGCATGGCTCCACTCTCTAACTATACCCAAACAATACCCTTTTTACAATTTCCCTCTGTTTAGAGAAGAATGTTTGTGCAGGGCATTTCCAGATAGCCTAATCTTGAATGTCCATTTGCCTTCATCTCACTGTCTCTGACATTAATAGAACAAAATATTCTAATTTTCTTCTTTGATTATTTGTACTGTCCTCCCTCTTTCTTCCTGTCTTTTTGTTTGTTTGTTTGTTTTACAGTGAGAAAGCTGGCTTCTGATACATGAAGAGTGGCCACAGTATGTAATGTAATTTAGTTTTATGTGCCTTTAAGGTCTGCCATATTCTTCCTAGTCTCAGGATGGAGATGCCCACATGTTACTTTTGGCCCAACATTTGATGTCTATTTCTTTCATCTGATCAGGAACCTGCAATTTTTTTTTTCATAGCTTTCTGCACACAAAGCAGAAAAAAGATTGTCTGTATACAACATATTGTGGTATGATGGGCATGTTGCCATAATACTTTTAAATTATAATTAAGAACCTTTCTAAATATCATCAAATTTTTCATTTGTTTAATGATGGATCTGCCAATATGCGTGGGTCACAAGGCCTGATGGCTCAGTAGGGAGCAGTTCCCAGAAATCCTTTCCCAGTAATATCATTTATAGTAGGTATAACTTGAAAAACGTGAGTCCTTACTAGTCATTATATTAATGCTTTGCTCTGTCCTTAGTAGTTCATTATCATATAATATGGCAATAATGTTTCCCTGAGCTATGCTACATAGATTTGAAAGTCTCTACTCAGATTGCCCAAGCAGAAGCATTGGTTAAAAACATAACTTGGCTATTCTAGGCATCTGGTATAATTTTGCTAAGAGATAACACTATTTTATTGCTCTGAGTTTCATTTCAGACACTAAATGGATTCTATTGTTGCTCAATTAATCTATTATTTTGTTTGTCACAGTTACTTTTCCATCTATACTTTATTATTTACCAGAACCTTTTCTACTTTGGAAAGGATAGAAGTTTCAGTCACTGTAGCAGGAACAATTAAATACCTGTCATTTAATCAACCCACTCCTGTGTGCGCTAAATAATATAGATTAGTTACATTGCATAGAACTCTTCTTTTTAAAGTTCTTTTTAGAATTATTTATTTTATTTTACTTTATGTGTTTGAGTGTTTTGCTTGCATGTATTTATCTGTGTACCACATGTTTGCCTGGTGCTCATGGAGATCAGAAGAGGGTGTCAGTCCCCTGGAACTGGAGTTATAGACAGATGTGAGTTGCCATGTGGGTGCTGAAAATTGAACCTGGGTTGTGGAAAGCCTTCTGGGGTACCGCTTGGCAGGAGTCTGACATTGGCCAAGGACAAGGAAATGGGCTTCATGCACGAATCTGACATTGGATGTAAGCTCAGGCAGGAATCTGACATTAGGGCATAATAAGGAAGTAAGTTTCAGCAAGAATCTAAATTTAGGATGTAATAGGGAAGTAGGGTAAGGCAGGAATTTTAGTCTTTGGGTGGGACAGAAGAACTAGGCTTCAGGCAAGATTTTGGGCTTGGACAAGGAAGTAGGCTCAAGTATTTTGGTCATTATGACAAGCCCTTTTAAACAACTGTCATGGGAGTAATCACAGGACTTTGCTTACTGCCTTGTTAGTTCCTTATTGTACTGCTCGCCCTAAATACTTGCATGTAATTAAAATGTTATTAAAAAGTGGATTGGAAAAATCAAATTTGCCTTCAGTCTCAGAATTGACTGGGGTCACGCTACAATGTTGTCTAACTGTCTTTTTTCTTTTTAATCCTTACTCCCGCACTGGAGAACCTGTTGACTGACTGAGTGGGCTTGGTCAGATGGCTCCTCAACATTGGAGCTCCAGTAATCAGGATACAGTGATGGACACCTTAGGAATTGGAAGCACGTGCAAAGGAAAGTAAAGAAGATTTGGGCCAGCAGTGAATAAACCTTGTAGAAGGACAAGGTAAAGGTAAAATGTGTTTTGTGTATGTGTTTAGAGCTATGTGAAAATCTAGAGAAGCGAAGGTAATTCTCATAGGTGCTTTTAGTCTTGGACCCTGACTAGAGATAGTTTACACCTGAAACAGGAGAGAATGGGTTTGAGACAAGGATTCCTCTCTGACTTTCTGGGAATGATTTGATGAAAGAGAAGGAAAATGAACATAAGCTGTTTCAGAGCTCTCCTAGGGACAGGAGGAGGTCGGGAGACATCCTGCCTCCTCTCTGGCTCCTACTGGAGGAATGCTTGGTTCTGGGTCTCTTAGGTAGGATATCTGGGTCCCTTTGGGATGTTTAAGTCTCTTCCCTCTCTGTCTATTGTCTGTCCTTGGCATGCCAATCTGTCCATGTCTGTCAAAACTGACTGTTTTATGTTAAGTCTTCGTTTTGTGATTTGATTGACTGTTCTGTTTCATGTTCAAAAGAAAAAAATGGTTAAAACTTTATCTTTCGGTTGTTCAGCCTTAACTGAACTAAAACTAATGATTTAGTTTTATTTCATTTCAAAGAGAGAGGGAGAGAGAGAGAGAGAGAGAGAGAGAGAGAGAGAGAGAGAGAGAGAGAAACAGAGAGAAACAGAGAGAAACAGAGAGAAACAGAGAGAAACAATATCAATTGGCCTTTGGAGCCCTGCACCTGTAGTTAGGAGTCTAACACAGCTGGAGAAGCCCTGCAGGAGCTTCTGAAGAACCACTCTTAAAGGGACCAGCAGCTTCTTAAGTTTTATGGTAAGAGAACTGATGGCTGTTTCTCCTAGAATAATATCTGTACTTGTGATTATTGGATTCTTCAGGTAACAAGGAGTTCCTGTCTTAAAATTACAGCTAGAAAGGTTAAGAATTTTGTTTGGTTTAAATAAGTAAGTGTATGTAGCCTCTTCATTTTTGTTTCTGACTGGTTTTAAAAGTATAAATATGTTCTACATGTTTTGTTTATAGAATATTGGCTTATAAGTTATTGGGAATGGTTAAAAATTTGTAAAATTGGTAACAGAAAGTTGGATTAAGACTGGTAACTCTGGGTTGGAGTAATTCAGAACTACAACATGTGGCATGAGTCAACCCATAGAAACAAATCTCTAAAGATACACCTAAATTGGGTAATATTTTATGTAATTCTTATCCTAGAAACTAGACTTATTAAAGATAGGATTTTGGGCAGTGTCTCTTTGAGGTATGCTTTCGTGTGCAGGAATGGGCACCCAAACTTTGTAGCATGGAGGTGATTCACTTGGTGTTTTTTGGAGAGACTAGATTGTTGGAGTTTGAGTTTTGCTTTCCAAAGTTCTTGCATGCTCTGAATGACCCAGGCTCGCTAACTGCAGTTCAAAAGTAGGGAGACACTTAAAAAACTTTGTAACATGAAAGTAATACTTTTGGCGTTGATTTTAAAGAGAATAGGTTGTTTACACTGTTAAAATTAGGTTTTGCTTCCCAAAATTGTGGTTGTGCTCTGGTGTTACAAGAGAAACTTAAAATTCAAGCACAGGCTCAGGATTCTAACTTGCACTTATTTGTAATTAAAACAAATATCTGGTAGGTGGGGATTGTTGCAAGGTTTGCAAAAGGTTAATGAGACTATGGAACATGTAGAGGCATTACAAACTGGCCTGCCTACTCCATATAGAATTATTATGGATTTGGAAGATAGTTCTTTATGCTTTTGCATGATTGTAAAGGATTTGCTTTTAGTGAGCTTGCTTGTAATTTTAAAGAACCCATGAAGTGATAACATTGGAAAGTTTTGCCTCCAGGGAAGGCTAATAGCCCTACATTATGTAAAAAAATTTTGTCACTGCTTCAATACAAGAAGTTAGGACTTTGAATCTTCCAGTGTATATTATTTATTATATGGATATTTTATTAGCTGATTACTCTGGTGGAATTTTACTACAAGTCTTTGCTCTTATACAAAGAGCTTTAAAATTTTGGAGTAGTTGTTGCTTCAGAAAAGATTCAAAGGCAAATTCCTTTTTCAATATTTGGAACATAAGTTATATCCTAAACAAATTTCAGCACAAAAATTCAAGTAAGAAAAGATAATTTACTTACTCTAAATGATTTTCAAAGGTTGTTAGGAGATATTAATTAACTAAGACCTCATCTTAAGCTTACTACAGGAGAACTTAAACCTCTATTTAATACCCTCAAGTGAGTGCAAATCCTAATTCCCCTCGACAATTAACAGATGAAGGATGAATAGCTTTGCAGAAAGTAGAGGAAGCTATTACCCAACAACAGATACATTGTATAGACTATGATCAGTTTTTGGCTGCCTGCATTATTGCTACGACTCATGAGCCCACCTTTGGCAAAAGGGACCGTTAATGTGGATTCATCTTTCTTCATCTCCAAAGAAAGTTTTAACTTTCTGTTGCTGTGTTAACACAGAATTGTAGGCTGGAGTCACGGAAATATTTTGGGAAAGAACCTGATGAAATATTAATTGCTTATTCCAAACAGCAATTAGATCGGTTATTGCAAAATACTGATAGTTGGCCTATTGCATGTGCAAATTATTTAGGCAAAATTGATAATAATTATCCAAAAGACAAATTCTTACAATTTGCCTCTATGTGTGCTTTTGTATTCCCTGTAAACATACACATGCAGCCCATAGAGAACGCATTAACTATATTTACAGATGGCTCATCTAATGGGAAGGCAGCATATGTGATTGGATCACATGTTCATTCTCTTGAGTTTTCCCCTGCTTCAGCACAAATAATTGAACTACGTGCTATAGCTGCTGTTTTTGAAATGCTGAAAAATCAAGCTTTTAATTTGTGTACCGTCAGCCAATATATAGCTCATGATTTACAATTACTTGAAACTGTTCCCTTTTTAGATACTGCTAATTCTCAAATTTTGCAATTATTTATGCAAATACAACTCAATTTAAGAGAACGTACAGTTCCTTATTTTGTAGGTTATTTAAGAGCTCATACTGGATTGCCTGGACCCCTTAGTGAGAGCAATGCCACAGCAGATTTGTATACCAGGAATGTTGTAGGCCTTACACAGGAATAATTGGCCAAACAATCTCATTCTTTACATCATCAAAATAATAATAGCTTGAGACAACAATTTGGTATTTCTAGAGAATGTGCAGGTCAAATTGTAAAGACTTGCCCTGAATGACCTCAGTTTCTACTTGTACCACATAACGGTGTTAATCCTTGAGGACTTATACCTAATCAATTATGGCAAATGGATGTTACTCATATTTCTGATTTTGGAAAATTAAAATATGTACATGTGAATATTGACACCTTTCCGGGCTTTCTAGTTGCAACTGCTTTAACATGAGAAGCAACTAAAAATGTAATTAATTATTGTCTATGTTGTTTTTCTATACTGGATGTTCCCTGTCAGATTAAAACAGATAATGGAACGGGCTATTGCAGTCGAGTATTTGAAACTTTCTGTCAACAATTTAATATTACCCATACTACTGGGATTCCTTACAATCCTCAAGGACAAGGCATTGTGGAACTGGCCCATAGAACTTTCAAACAATATCTTCATAAAATAAAAAATGGAGAGTTATTACCCTCCCCCCCTGTACACCACAAAACTATTTAAATCATGCTCTTTTTATTTTAAATTTTTTAAATTTGGATATGATGGACATTCAGTAGCTGAGTGTTTTTGTCATCCTCACACTTCCACTACGTATGCTTCAGTGAAGTGGAAGGACCCTATGATAGGCCAATGGCATGGACCCGACCCTGTACTCATATGGGGGCGAGGTCACGTTTGTGTTTTCTCACAGGAATAAAATGGGGCTCGGTGGTTGCCAGAGAGGCTGGTGTGACAAATGGAACAACCCCATGCTCCTATTGATTCCCCTACTGATGATAATGATTCCTGCACATGGTGAAGCCCACTGGGCCTATGTTCCTGACCTGCTACTGATACATCCAATAGTGTGGACCAGACCGGAGGTTCTTGTGACGAATAATAATACTCAACTTCTTGGACCCCCTTGGACAAGGAATTCAATTTATAATAAGGCTGTGACTTTCAATGCATTGGGTGCTGGGATCCCTGTTTGCTTTGTTAAGAATAGTACAAATGATGGGTGTATTTCAGTGTTTCCTGGAACGTGAAAGAAAAAGATTTCACAAACTGTAACTCAGATCATAAGCATAGGCATGCCAAAACATTATAAGGAATTTGCCCCTGACCCTCATGAGCTACAACCTTGTGGATCTGTACCCACAGAGGATGTGGAACAGGCATTTAACAAAGTTATTAACTGGAAAGAATGTTTTAATCAACCCCCAATATGGTTTAATGTTTCCAATAAAATGCAAATTATTGATTGGGCAAGGAATCAGTCAGACATTGGCCAAAAGGAGATGTCCATAGGCCTTTGGCAATCAGAAACAGGCCATTTCCAAAGGCATATCAGGAAGTTAAGTGTATCTCTATAAAGTTACCTTAGTTACAGATAAAATTGAGACAGGATCTGGATTTCAAACAAGTGTTAGTGCATGTGTTAAAGTTCGCAAACTTTTCTTAATTGGTTATGTCAAAATTACTTTTGTTTCTTCTATAGTATTTAATGTGAGTTGTATTGATTGTACACTTTCTAATTGTGTTAGTGTGCTGAAACCTGGCATGTCTGTTATGGTGGTCTATTAACCAGCTTTTTTATTGCCTGTGATTATTACAGGACCTTGGAATTCCAAAAAAAAAAAAAAAAAGCTTGCAGGTACTGGAAGAAGTGAGTCAGGCTTTAAGCTGAGAGGGCAGTAGGCTTCATTATTGCTGGTCTAGCAGCTTTAATTGCATTGATAGCTAGCACCACTGCCTCTGCAATTGCTCTGACACAAGAAGTTAAGACAGCTACTTTTGTTAACTATTTAGCAAAAAATGTTACTAATGCTCTGAGTATTCAGGGGGATTTAGATAGTCATTTAGAAAAAAGGATTGATGCTCTTTATAATACTATTCAAATTATGGGAGAGCAGGTTCAGAGCCTAAAAGTGAAGAGCCATCTTGAGTGCCATGCCAAATACCAGTGGATTTGTGTTACTTCTAAGGTTGACAACAACAGTCACTATAATTGGGAAAGGGTTCAAAGACACTTGCACGGTATTTGGCATAATTCCAACACCTCTCTAGATGTTTTAGCCTTACACAGAGATTATGAATTTAAAGAATAATATTTCAAGTCTTTCCCTTTCAACTACAGCTCCATGAGTCCAAAGATAATAGGAACCTTCTTTTCAGGGATCCTTTAGTCCAGGGATTATTCCCCATTTACACTGATTATATGTATGTTTCATACTTGTTTCACTCCTTGTGAAACATGGAACAATAAGAAAACTTATATGGTCTCAAGGCCAGAGCTGGCAGGAGAGCCATCTTTGCTCCCATGCTCTGCCGGAGAAGCGACACAGCTTCTGGGAAGGATCCCGTTTCTGGCTCCAGTCATCCTGCACTTTTCCTGCCCGAGAAAGGGTGTCTGCCCAGGAGGAGTCTCCAGGCCTGAACCTGAAATCAACAAGATAGATAAACCCTTAGCCAGACACACTAGAGGGCATAGAGACAGCATCCTAATTAACAAAATCAGAAAAGAAAAGGGAGAAATAACAACAGACCCTGAGGAAATCCAAAACATCATCAAATCCTACTACAAAAGGCTATACTCAACAAAACTGGAAAACCTGGATGAAATGGACAAATTCCTAGACAGATACCAGGTAGCAAANTTAAATCAGGATCAGATTAATGACATAAACAGTCCTATATCACCTAAAGAAATAGAATCTGTCATTAATAGTCTCCCAATCTAAAAAAAGCCCAGGACCAAATGGGTTTAGTGCAGAATTCTA
>NW_018391994.1:9293-19174 GCF_900095145.1 Mus pahari | reverse complement strand
TAGTGGCCTCTTGTGAGGCTATGCCAGTGCCTGGCAAACACAGAAGTGGATGCTCACAGTCAGCTATTGGATGGAACACAGGGCCCCCAATGGAGGAGTTAGAGAATGTACCCAAGGACCTGAAGGGTGCTGCAACCCTGTAGGAGGAACAACAATATGAACTAACCAGTACCCCCTGAGCTCGTGTCTCTAGCTGCATATGTAGCAGAAAATGGCCTAATTGGCCATCATTGGGAAGACAGGCCCCTTGGTTTTGTAAACTTTATATGACCCAGCACAGGGGAACCCAGGGCCAAGTGGGAGTGGGTGGGTAGGGGAGCAGGGGTCGGGGTGGGGTATAGGGAACTTTCGGAATAGCATTTGAAATATAAATAATGAAAATAATAATAAATAAATTTAAAAAATAAAACTAATACCTTCTTCTATGAGTCTTGATTATATTATCAAAGAAAGTGAATAATCGGCATAAGATTCTGAGGGTCATTGTAAAATATATCACATGTATCATGGCTTGAACTCTCAGAAATTTGGGCTGAGTATATAGCTCAATGTTTGGAGCACTTTTCAAGCATGTGTGAGCTACCCCAAGCTGCCTGCTCAGTTTCTATCAATTGTTTTATTCACCGCCCATGCTCAGAATAGATACCTCTTAACTGCCTTTTAGGGAACTGATCTAGGTGACTTCCTCAAACTGTGTGGGATTGTCCGGTGTGGCAGTTGTACTCTCCGTTGAGACAACTTAGGGAATGCCAAACGTGGAACCGTACTTGCATTTATATAGGAGTTGGGTATAAAAAGAAAATAAAACCTTTATTGATACCTGGATACAGACAAGAGAGACAGGAAGGGCAAGATAAGAGTTAGAACGGGGTGAAATTAGAGCCCTTTAAGCAAAGGAAATGAAAAAAACAAAAATGTGTCTCTAAGTTTTTTGTAAATATTTAGGTTTTACCCAAGCATTAGCTAAACATTATACAAAAGTTAAAAGTTCCGGAGTAGTGTAACTGACCTTCTGGGTATCAGTAACCATACTTAGCGTATACAAATGTAGATAGAGGGATTAAAAGAGATAATTTTTGACCCTTGCCCTCCATGGTCAGCTAGATTGCAAGAGACTGACAGGCATCTCTCAAACAGTTGTGCCAAGGCCTCTTGTTTCAGGAACCATGAAGACCATACAAAGTAGACTCTAACCAGTGTACATTCTTCAGAGTCGACACAGAAAGACCTGCCTTTAATGCTTTCAAATAAATCCACAGTTGAGCAAAGTGTTGAATTAATCCCCAAACAAATGGAAAAAGTGATAAAATAAAGCAAAAGAGCCAGGGACTTCTCCCCAGTCTGAGTGATCCCTGAGAACTGGATCCTCAACTGATCTTGATTTTAAAACAATGGGTTAAGTTTGGCCATCTGCATGGTTTTAAACACCCAAGAGAAAAGTGTAACTAAAGGTTAAAATCATTGAAATTAAAAACAAACTAACAAACAAACAGGAGCACCAACTCTCCAGCATTTAGGCTTAAATCCAGATGAGATGTTTTTAGACAGCTACTCCTCACTATTTTCTTCTTGATAATAAAAATGTCCAGATATAGGACATTATGACCTTGGCTCAATTTCAACATAGAAGTATCTCCCTACAATCCAGAGAGATGGGCCCACTGGTACATTAAACCTAAAAAAAAAAAAAAAAAAAAAAAAAAAAAAAAAAAATTCAAAATTTTAAAAAAAATAAAAAAAAAAAAAAAAAAAAAAAAAAAAAAAAAAAAAAAAAAAAAAAAAACTATTGATAAATATCTCTCTCTCTCCCTTTCTAGATGCCATCTGAGAGGGATCTCACATTGATTCTAGCCACTCCAACAGTTTTAAAGTGCTTGAAAGTAAATCCTGGATCTATCACTCTCAACTTCAGCCTTGGTGACCAAGGCAAGGCGACAAGAAAATGCCTAAAGAACAGATGCTTTTGTGAGACTATCAAGAAACCATACATACAAATAACATTCTACGGTCTGAGAAGGTTGTATTTAGTAAATATATATATATGCATGAAATAATAATTAGTGAACAGTGAGGCCATGCATGTAAAGAAGAGCAAAGAATGGTGAAAGGGAGGGTTTGGAGGAAAGGGAATGGATAAATGTTATAATCTCAAGGACAAAATTTTAAAAGAATGAAATAAAGAAATTGGTCTTCAATTCAGACATTTTAAAATGTCTTTTGTTCTGACTTCTGTTCTCTGCTTAGGTTTTAAAATATTGAGCTATTGTGTTACTTCTTGCTGACTTATAGCAGGGTGGAACCAGTTTCTCTGTTTCAGAGGGCTTCAGTTTCCCTTTTCTCCAACAATTTCCTTTGATAAGGGAGAAATTTTATGCAAAAAAGGGACATGTGAAGCAAGAAAAAACTTAAAACTAAAATAAATTTAGGGTTTGTTTTGTTTGTTTATTTTGAGACAATCTTTTTCTGTAGCCTAGGATGGCTTAGAACTCACCATGAGGTTCATGCTGGCCTTGAACATTCTGTGACTCCCCTGTCTCTGCCTCACAATTGCTAGAAAGGCACATAGTATTATACGTGTGTCAATCCCACTGATTTTTAAATCTCAGAATGGTCACCAGTAGCTTGATGCTCTCTGCCTTTCAGAATCATCATGGTGGCAGCCCACCCCCTGGGTGGCAGGCCTGCTATCTTTGTCATGCAGAAAATGGAATCCTTATGTACTATTTATGAAAATAAAATTTCACAATCATTTTGGGAACCACTAGTAATTCTTCAAACAATTAAACATAGAACTACCATATGGCCAAGCTATCCTTCCTTAATATAAATCTAGGAGAGAAAAATTAAAATGCATCTAAACAAAACATGTACAAAACTTACACAAATAGATAGTAGCATTATTCATAATAGCTCAATGTAGAACAACACATGCTCATCAAAAGCTAACAAAATATAAATATGGTATATCTAATGCATTAGTCATATTTCCATTACCATAACACAAATCAACTTAAAAAGAAGATATCATTTTGGAGGTTTCAACCCATAATCAATTGACTCCACTGTTTTGTGCATGTGATATCCAAGTGTATCATTGTGTGTATTCATAGGGTGAAAGTTAATTTGTCCCATAGCCAAGCCCATCCCCAGTGGCACACTTCCTCCAACAAGACCATGCCTCCTAATAATGTCACTCCTTATGAGTCTATGAGTACCATTTTCTTTCAAACCACCACAACCAGTATCCTTAACTCAGGAGCTATCACCAAGTGACAAGCACTCACTGGGTATACAAATCACACTAAAGGTCAGGCCTCATGCCCAGCAGTAGATGAGTAGATGTCTAACAGAGAATAAACTCAGTAGCAGTTTTGGATATGTTTTGGTCCGTAATGCTTTGTTTGGACTGTTGGACTTTTTTTTTTTTACCTTGCATGTTTTTTGCTTACATATTATGGTTTCCGATTATACATTTTTATGAATTTGGGGTGTGTGTGTGTTTCTCATGCTTTCTTTGGGTTTCTGTTCTTTGTTTTTTTATTCTGGTTTGAATTTTTTATTTGACTTTTTTTCTAGAAAGAGAGTGAAAGAAGGCATAGAGATGGAGCAGTGGGAAGGTAGAAGGATCTGGGAGGAGATAAAGGAGGGGAAGCCATGATCAGAATGCATTGTATGGTGCAAAAATGTTTTTGCAGTTTTAAAATAAGAGGCTGACTTGAGTCTCAGAGAAGACTTTGGATTTGAAACAATCTTGAGATTGTCAAATACTATGGGAACTTTTGAAGTTGGACTAAATGCATTTTGGATTAATGATATATGACTGTAATACTATGAGGCCAGGGTAGCTTAAATAAGATGTTTCCCGTAAGTCTCAAGCATTTGAATATTTGGTCCTTAGTTGGTAGACTTAAGAGATATGGCGTTGCTAGAAGAAATTATTCTGCTTCCAGTGTGCTTTCAGCTTTTTTTTTTCAGTTCATGGCATGAGCTCTCAACTGCTGTTTCAGTTGCCTGCTCCCTGCTCCCTCCACTTCAGCATCATGGACGACTAAGCATCTGGAACCACAACCTTAAAATAAATTATTTTTTCCATAAGTTATTTTGATCATGATGTTTTATTACAGCAATAGACAAGTAACTAAAACACAAGATATACCTTTGGAAAATGTTATCAATGTACAAATACATAATCATGTGAGCCTCAAGGACGTGCTAACATATCTAGAGTTAGTTCAATAGATTGGATCAATAATATTAATACAAAAAAAAATAGCAGTGGTAAAGCACAACCAGGAAGCACTATAGGAGTTAAAACAAAATCTTGTATAGTCAATGTGTTAGTAAATTAATGTTGGAGACAAAATTTCTTATGCAATGTGACAAATTCACTTGTAGATAGTTTGGAAAGATTCATAACTCTGGCATTGGATAGTAAACTTCATCAAGAGTAGAACTGTACACTTCAATTTTGACAGTTGGTGTTTGGTTTCAGACCCCAGAACAAGGGACTGAGGTGCATATTTTATATATATCAAAGCAGATCTGCTATTCCTGAGGGTGGGATCTATCCCCCTCTCCACTTGCCTAATCCTGAGAGTGGAATTTGTTTCCTTTTCCCTGGTCCTGATCCTGGGACCCCCAACTCCTCCAACTACCAAGACCGTGGGCCTAAGAGTTTAAAGAGAAAGGTTTTTTCCCTAAACTCCTTAACTTTATCTTCTGTCCCCTAATATCCAGGTGTTTTCTCAATACCTGCTTCCAGGATAGCTCCCAAACAGTTACGCACAGTTGCTGGGGCCAGCCTCACAGACTGCTTTAATTGAACCTACACATTCCTATTCAGAGCCGATCCCAAAACCTGGACAGCAGTGAAACAACCAGTTCTTCAGTGACATGGCCACCATTCCAGCTCTTTTTGCCTAAATTCCAGAACTGTGCCCTAGTATCAACAGGGAATAGTCATAGATGATTATACCACATGATGTGTTTATAAAACGATAAAGAGAAATAGAATATGTTCTATGGATGTGTAGTCAGGTATGGGGGAAGGGGATGTCTCAGTGGGCCCATGCCAAGGCATCCCTTTCCCCCCTCCCCCTCCTGAGGGACCAGCCACAGGAGTTTATTTAGGGCTTGGGGAGGGGAGTTAAGAGGGTAGTAGGGGCAGAGAAATAAGAGAGAGGGAGAGAGTAGAGAAGTAGAGGCCAGCCATGAACACGTGGAGAGAGGGGGAAGGGAATGAGGAAATGAAGGGAGAAGGGAAGAGCCCAAGAGGGCAAGAAAGTAACAACAGAGAAGCAAGAAAGCAAGAGATCCAGAACTGGAGGAGGGGCATGCAACGCTTTTTATAGTGGGTCAGGCTTACCTGGCTGTTGCCAAGTAACTGTAGGGTGGAGCATACCTGGATGTTGCTGAGTAACTGTGGGGTGGAGTGTAGACAGAATGCTAGCACCACCTATTCACTGGTTTCAGACCCAGTACAAAGGACTGAGGTGCATATTTTAAATATCAAAGCCTCCCTGACCTCCAGATTCTCCCTGCATCTTTAAAGTCCTTCCTGGCATACCCTACCCCCAACCCTAAACTTTCCAGCCTAGGGGAACTTCTCTCTAGGTACACCCTCTCTCTTTCTCTTCCCCCTCCCCCCACTTTCACCAAAGTGACTTCTGTGACCTTGGTCCTTGGGGCCAGTGAAGTCCCTGAGAGACTTTCCAATAAAGCTGTCTTTTATATATTGTAATCTGGCTTGAATTGGCTTTTTTTTTCACTGAAGGAGATATAGCCTACCAGTCAGTATGTTAGCATGTCCAGTACAGTGATATATCCAGTCACAAATTCTAACAATTTAGATAGTGCATACTAATTCTGGGGCTTTATTTCAGTCTCATCAGAAAGTGTTTTATTGCTGTGGTGATCACATGCATGAATAACTCCATTTTGGCAGTAACAACAGACTTTTTTTCTACTTTTTTCAGCCCCAAGTGTCAAACCCAGTAAGAAGTCCATTTCCAATATTCTTCTAGTCAGACAAAGTATACCAAACTTGAACTAGAGCAGTGGTTCTCAACCTTCCTAATGCTGAGACCCTTTAATATACTTCTTCATGTTGTGGTGACCCCGAGTATAAAATTATTACTGTTACTACTTCATAACTGTAACTCTGCTACTGTTATGTTATTGTGATGTGAGTATCTGATATGTCAGATATCTGATATGTGACCCCTGTGAAAGGGTGGTTTGCCCCTCCAAGGGGCTCACAACCCACGAGTTGAGAACCATTGATCTAGTGAAATATGAACCAGACCTGTGAAAATGGTCAAGTATTTAGCACCAATTTTGTGAATCAAGGATTTTTCATCTAGCCAGTAGTTTTGTAGATGCAAGAGCCTGGGGTTGGATATCCCTGAAAGTGGCAACTACCTTTTCATTTAGAGCATATTTCCATTAGGACAATTGTTGGAAACAATGTTATTAATAAACAAGTCCTATTGAGTCATGTTACAGGTATTGTCGTGTGAATGAAAACATCATAATCCACAGAAGGCAATAGTATGAAAAAGAAGGTGTAATAAATGCTCAAAACTGTTTCATATGTCATCAATTTCTTTTTTTTAATAAAGATTAATTTTATTTATTTTCTTTTTTTCCAATTTTTATTAGGTATTTACTTCATTTACATTTTAAATGCTATCCCCAAAGGTGTCATCAATTTCTAAAATGAACTTACAGTCATGATATCTGCAATAGCTCAGGCCATAGCAGAAATGAATTTGATAATCTACAAGGTTTCAGCTTCTGTTATAGATTTTATAGCACTTAGGAAAATAAGAACCTTTATTCTTCCTACCAGTACCTTCATTAAGCATTAGAGAAAGGATTTGATTTTTCCTTCCTTTTCCTGAGATTCTGTTTTCTCTTTGTTTAACCAACCAAGAAGGGAAGGGGAAGAAGTCAAAGAATTAATGTTCTACAAACACTTTCCTCATCAGCCAAGAAATACAGGCAACAATTCTTAGTATATGTAGGATGCACTCTGATGTGGGAATATAACTTAATGTGTGTATAACTGTCTAACATGTTGATCCTCACTCCAAATGAGACACAACACCCACATGTCTCCAGTAGCCTTTGAACCCTTGAACCATATACTTTGTATTTTTTTTCCTTTCTCAGCTTACTATACTTGTTTAAAATGATCTTCATGAGTGTCTTAGTCAGGGTTTCTATTTCTGCACAAAACATCATGACCAAGAAGCAAGTTGGGAGGAAAGGGTTATTCAGCTTAACTTCCACATTGCTGTTCTTCACCAAAGGAAGTCAGGACTGCAACTCAAACAGGTCAGAAAGCAGGAGCTGATGCAGACCCCATGGAGGGATGTTACTTACTGGCTTGCTTCCTTTGGCTTGCTCAGCCTGCTCTCTTATAGAACCCAAGACTACCAGCCCAGTGATGGAAGCACCCACAATGGGCCCTCTCCCTTGATCACTAATTGAGAAAATGCCTTACAGGTGAATCTCATGGAGGGATTTCCTCAAGGAAGGCTCCGTTCTCAGTGATAACTCCAGCCTTGTGTCAAGTTGACACACAAAACCAGCCAGTACAATTCGACTTAAAAAGAGAACAAATTCAGCCGGGCACGGTAGCACATGCCTTTAATCCCAGCACTCGGGAGGCAGAGGCAGGTGGATTTCTGAGTTCGAGGCCAGCCTGGCCTACAGAATGAGTTCCAGGACAGCCAGGGCTATACAGAGAAACCCTGTCTCAAAAAACCAATAAATGAATAAATAAATAAATAAATAAATAAATAAATAAATAAATAAATAAATAAATAAATAAATAAGAAAGAGAACAAATTCTATTATGGGAACTTCTGAGACCTTCTTTGTCAATGTTATTAATCTGAGTCTCTTTACCTTAGCCTCAGGCAGATTACTCAGACTAGGGCAAACTTTATTCCACATACTGAAATTCTTCTTTTTAAAAACCTCTTGGGTAAGGTCAGCCCAGTAAAAATCACTCTCAGCAACAAAATCTTCCATATTCCTATTAGGATGGCCCCATTAAGCTCCATTTAAATCATTCCCCTCCTTTCCAAATCCAAAGTCCCTAAATCCCCATTCTTCCAAAAAATTCATGGTCAGGACTATCATAGCAGTACCCCACTCCTACTACTAATTTCTGTCTTAGTATTTTACTGCTGTGAACAGACACCATGACCAAGGCAACTCTTAATAAGGACAACATTTAATTGTGACTGGCTTGCAGGTTTAGAGGTTCAGTCCATTATCATCAAGGTAGTCACATAGAGGCATTCAGGCAGGCTTGGTACAGAAGGAACTCTGCATATCCATCAGAAGGCAGCTAGCAGGCTTCCAGGCAGCTAGGCTGAGGGTATCAAAGCCCACACCCACAGTGACACACCTACTCCAACAGGGCCACATCTTCTAATAGTGCTACTCCCTGGACTGAGCATATACAAATCATCACAGGGTTGGAGATCTGAAGACCACTTTGATATCAGACATAGAGATGCAGAGTTTGTAGTTTGCCTAGGTATTTTCCTGCCTTGCTTTGGGGATTAGTTATGTGACTGGATGAATATCAGAAGAGACTTTGAACTTTGGAATTTTAAAATTGTTGAGACTGCCATAGACAATGGGGACTTTTGAAGTTAGACTAAATGTATTTTGCATTATGCTATGTTAAGGTATGGCCCCATAGATTCATATGTTCAAATAAGCCTACTGGGGCCTGGGAGTGGAATGTTATGGTTTGAATATGATCAGGCCAGGGAGTGGCACTATAAGAAGGTATTGCCCTCCCTCCTAAAGCCAAAGTTTCTGTTGGACTGTATGGCATTCCCTGAACGTGAGGTGGCCAGGGCATCGAGGCTGCGTGCACAAGCCGCCTCTCTCTTGGGGCCTCAGTAGCAGGTTATTTTAACTAGCAATAGTGGTATAGTGCTGAGTAACCTATTAATGATGGAAGTTAATGACACTGTGTACAGTTCCCATATAGTCTATTCACTGAGTGATCTTTTTACAGTTGGATCAGGCCTGAACCCATCCATTCAGAAAGCTTCAAATTATAGAAACACTGTCCTATACGAGTGACCAATAATGCTTTCTTTGACTACATTCTTTATTCTGTGGTGACAATGAGGCTTATAAATCAAAGGAACTAACTTGCCGTCCACCGGTTTATACAGAACTCACAGTATCTATGACTTTTTAAAACTACGACCTGTTAAAATGAATCTGTTTGCACAGATGCCCGTGTACAATGCCATGTGCTGAGAATGGTTTCAGACTTATTAAATGCGAACTTGTTAACTTGTTGGAGTAGGTATGGCCTTGTTGGAGTAGGTATGTCACTGTGGAAGTAGGTTTTAATATCCTACTTCTAGCTGCATAAAAGCCATTATTCTCCTAGTAGCCTTTAGATGAAGATATAGAACTCTCAGATACTTTTGCACCATGCCTGCTTGGATGATGCCATGTTTCCACCTTGATGATAATGGACTAAACCTCTGAACCTATACGCCATACCCAATTAAGTGTTGTCCTTATAAGAGTTTCCTTTGTGATGGTGTCTGTTCACAACAGTAAAACCCTGACTAAAACAAGTGCATACAAACTTACATTTGACATACACAGACCACACTGAGTGGGGCAAGATACCTAAAAGCCACAGAAAAAGGAAAATCCTTTGAGTAATTGTTATTTTTAGCAGGGCACAAGATTCTTTTCTTTTTCTTTTCTTTTTCTTTTCTTTTTTTTTTTTTTCGAGAGGGTTTCTCTGTATAGCCTTGGCTGTCCTGGAACTCACTTTGTAGACCAGGCTGGCCTCGAACTCAGAAATCCTCCTGCCTCTGCCTCCC
>NW_018391994.1:0-8064 GCF_900095145.1 Mus pahari | reverse complement strand
TTATAACTATCTCTAGGCCAAGGCTTGGAAGCTTCTAGCCTCCATAAGGTAAAATCTTCCAAGCTGACTGATTCCATTCAACTTCTCTTTGCTTCTCAATGAGTTGCTCTGCTTGGCATCATACAATGGTGGGAGTCTGTTCTAATCTTCTGGTTCATTCTCATTCTCTGGCTCATCCTGTCATTCTCTATGTCTAGTTTCTTCTCTCTGCAAACTGTCTCTGTGAAACTGTCCTGGGAAAATTGCCTCGAAGGCACACATAGCACCACCACCACCACCACCACCACAACCACCTGTGTCTAGCTCTAGCTTGTTCTCTCTCCCTGTGATGTTCTTAAGTTACCTCTCTTTCTGTGCCCTTCCCCCAGCCTTGAGCAGGCTACATCAGACCTTGTTTAGCCACAGACACCTAGCCCACCAAGTGTGGAGTCTTCCAAACTAGGTGAAGTCTATAGAGTTCTGCCACACCTGCTGCTTCCAGCAAGAAACCACTACCTACTGAGCAACTGAGCTTGTTTTCCTGAGGAGATTCTGGCAAAGTGGGGGATGGGTTCCCTCCTTTAAATTCAGACTTATGAATTAAACAATTGGGCCTTGATTAAAAACTTTGTTTTAATCTCATTTGTCTCTCTTCCATCCTTCCCATCCATCCCCAGCTCTCCTCCCAGGTACCCACTTCTCCATGGACGCTGGTGGCTACATCATTCCTGTGCTGTACTCCTGAGTTGGGTGTATCTTCTGTCTAACTCATTCTGACAAACCTTGCCCTGATTTGTTAGTCTTCTCTCAATCAGATGTCACTTGCAAACATAACAGTTTCCTTCTACAAATTTAACTTACGTACATTGTTTGGTGTTAAAGGTATAAGGGCCCATCAGTATTCTAGTCAGATCATACAGTAATCCAGAATGTCTACATTCCAGCCAGATTACATAGACCCAGAAGAACTTTGGCTATGATTGCTTGCCAGAGAAGCCATGTAGTTGGGTATGAACTTATCAAAAGTCAAATTGGGGAGCCCTCTCAGCCAATCCAAGGTGCCCAAAGCAGCCTGCCATACCTGGTGTCCCCTATTCTCCTACCACCTCTCCTCTACCTTCTTCAGACTCCTGGATGATAGAGGATAGCATCCTTTTTCCCACCCATCTTCCCTGCTTGCTGAGCCCTATGGGCCAAGCCAAGCTGACTTGAGAAGCCTGCAATCCCAGGGAGCATCCGACTCTCCCACCACCTCTCCTCCACCTTCATCAGACTCCTGAACCATTCCTGCAAGCTTCCCTTCCCCAACCCATCTTCACTGCTCTCTGAGCCCTCTGGGCCAAACCAAGCTGCCCTGAGCAGCCAGATATCTCAGGGAGAACTCCATTCTCTTGACATGTCTCCACCCAACTACACCAAACCTGATGTTACTGAACCATACAGACCACAGGTCCAGAAACATTATACCCAAGAATACCCATCAGAGGTCTGCAACACCAGGTCCATTGGGGTTCACTTTCTCCCAAAACCTACTACAACAAGAATATTCAGGGACCAAAACCATCCACATGGCTAAAGGCCCCTGAAATAACACAATGAACAACAACCAGTATGACACCTCCAAAGCACAGCCACCCCACTACAGCACACCCCGGATATTCTAACACAAGGGAATCACAAGAAAATGACCTTAAATCCAATCTTTGAAAGATGATAGTTGCCTTTAAAGAGGAAACAAACAAATCCCTTAAAGACATACAGGAAATAAAACGGTGTAATACCTGAAAGTGGAAATAGAAGCAATAAAGAAAACACAAACTGAGGAAACCCTGGAGATGGAAAACCTAGGGTGATAACAGGAACAACAAATGTGAGCACCAACAGAATACAGGAGATGGAAGAGATAATCTACCCTAAGAATAATAGGAATAGAAGAAGGTGAAGAGTCCCAGCTCCAAGGTCCACAAAATAATCTCAGCAGAATTATAAAAGTAAACTTTCCTAACCTAAAGAAAGAGATGCTTAGAAATATAACAGCTTATAGAACACCAATTAGATGGGACCAGAAAAGAAAATCCTCCCAGAACATAATAATCAAAACACAAAATCTACAGAACAAGGAAAGAATATTAAAAACAGCAAGGGAAAAAGGCCAGGTAACATATAAATATAAAAACAGGATCCATCATTGTGCTGCATACAAGAAACACATCTCAGCCATAAAAATATACATTACCTCAGAGAAAACAGTTGGATTTTTTTTTCCAAGCAAATGGACCCAAGAAGCAAGCTGAAGTAGCTACTTTAGTATCTAATTAAATAGACTATCAACCAAAATTAATCAAAAGACACAGGGAAGACCAAAAGAGACAGGGAAATACACTTCATACTCATCAAAGGAAAAAAAATGTATCAAAATGATGTCTCAATTCTGAACACCTATGCCCCCTGAACAAGGGTACCCGCATTTGTAAAAGAAACATTCCTAAAACTTAAATCACACATGGATACCCACACATTAATAGTGGGAAACTTCAATACCCCACTCATACCTATTGACACGTCATTCAGATAAAGACTAAACAGAGAAATAATGAAACTAACAGATATTATGAATCAAAAGGACCTGACAGACATCTATAGAATATTTTACGCAAACACAAAAAAATATACCTTATTCTCAGCACCTCATGGATCTTTCTCCAATATTGACCTTATAGTTAGTCACAAAGGAAGCATCAACAGATATAAGAAAATTGAAATAACACCATGCATCTTATTAGATCACATGGATGAAAACTGGATTTCAACAACACTGGAAAAGTTTACACACTCTTGGAAATTGAACAAGTGTCTACTCAATGATTTTGTGGTAAATCTCCAACCCAAAAAAAGCTCAGGCAAAGAAATCACAACTCAATTAATAGGAATACAAGCTATACTCCTAGATGGGGCAGATCTACCACTACATTACTATATTCCCAATCTATGATATCCCTAATAACTTGTGGTTTCTTCAGGCCACGTGCTTCTGATCTATTGTCCTTCCACCTCCTTCTCTTCCTCTTCCTCTTCCTCTTCTTCTTCTTCTTCTTCCTCTTCCTCCATAGTCCTCACTCCCCTCCTCTCTCCCTTCTCCACCAAAATTTGTAGCTCCACTTTCCCTTCCACTGCCCAATCACCTGCTCTAGCATTTATTTTACAAGTTAAGATGGGGAGAAGGTTCACAAGAACTCACCTGTGATAAGTGATTCACTCCTCATCTGCAGCATCTCCCAGGAAAGCAACATTAGCATCAAAATAGATAACCAGGGCTATCCACAACACAAGGAACTCTGAGTCAGGGAAGAAATAAAAAACAAAATTAAAGACTTTCTAGAATTCAATGAAAATGGAGGCAGAACATACCCAAATTTATGGGACCCAATGGAAGCAGTTATAAGAGGAAAGTTCAAACGATTAAGTGCCTCCATAAAAAATTAGAAGGTCCCCATACCAGCAATTTAAAAGTAAACCTGAAAGTTGTGGAAAAAGAAATAAGCACACCAAAGGGGAGTAGAGGGAAGGAAATAGTACAAACCAGGGCTGAAATCAATCTGTTATTTCAAAAGAAAACAATACAAAGAATCAACACAACCAAGAGTTGGTTCTTTGAGAAAATTAACAAGATAGACAAACCTTTAGCCAAACTAACCAAAAGACAGAGAGACATCACCTGAATAAACAAATCAGAAATGAAAGTGGAGACCTAACAAGAGACACTGAACAAATTCAAAGAATATTTAGTTCTTGCTTCAAAAACCTGTACTCCACAAAAAGGGAAAACCTTAATGAAATGGATGATTGTCTAGACAGATATCACATACCAAAATTGAATCAAGATCAGGTAATCTATTTAAAAAGCCCTATAACCCCTAAAGAAATAGAAATAGTCATCAAAAGTCTCTCAACCAAAAAAGCCCAGGGCCAGATGGTTTTAGTGTACAATTCTGTCTGACATTCAAAGAAGAGCTTATTCTAATACTCTTCAAACTATTCCACAAAATAGAAACCAAGGGAACACTGACAAACTATGAAGCCATAGTCACCCTGATATCTAAACTACACAAAGGCTAAAAGGAAAGAGAACTTAAGAACAATTTCTCTTATGGACATTGATGCAAAAATACTCAATGAAGCACTCACAAACTGAATCTAGGAGCACATCAAAGACATCATCCATCAAGAAGAAGTAGGCTAGATCAGAGACACAGTGAAACTAACAGAAGTTATGAACCAAATGGATTTAACAGATATCTATAGAATATTTCACCCCCAAACATGAGAATATACATACTTCTCAGCTCCTCATGGAACATTCTCCAAAACTGATAATATAATCTGTCATAAACAGGCATCAACAGATACAAGAAAATGGGAATACTCACATGCATTCTATCAGATAACTTTAGATTAAGGCTAGATGTCAATAACAACCAAAACAACATAAAGTCCACATACTCAAGGAAACTGAAAAACTCTCTGCTCTATGATACTTGGTCTAGGAAGAAATAAGAAAGAATTCCAAGAAGTTATGGATTTCAACTAAAATGAAGACACATCATACCAAATATCTTTGGACACCATGAAAATAGCATTAATGGAAAAATTCATAGCACTAATTGCCTTCATAAAGAAATTTCAAGAGATCCTATACAAGGAAGTTAAAAGCACACGTAAAAGCTCTAGAACAGAAGGAAGCAAAGTGCACCGAAGAAGAGTAGATGTCAGGATATTGTCCTGCTCAGGGCTGAAATCAACCAGTTAGAAACTAAGAGAATGATACAAAGAATCAACAAAAACAAGAGCTGGTTTGTTAAGAAAATCAACAGTATAGATATGATATACCCCTAGCCAAACTAAAGGGCTCAGAGACAGTATCCAAATTAACAAAATCAGAAATGAAAAGGAGACACAACAGAATCTGAGGAACTTTAAAAAAATCATCTAAACCTACTACAAAAGCCTTTAGCTCTACAAAACTGAAAAATCTAGATGTCTTTCTGTACTAAAGTTAAAGATCAGCTAAACTAAACAGTCCTATAACGCCTAAGGAAATACATAGAGTTATCAAAAACCTCACAAACAAAAAAGTCCAAGGCCAGACAGTTTTAGTGCAGAATTCTACCAGATCTCAAAGAAGATCTAATACCATTACTCCTCAAACTATTCCACAAAATAGAAATAAAAGGAACACAACCTATCTCATTCTATGAAGCCACAATTACTCTCAAACCTAATCACACATCAAAGAAAGAGAACTTCAGACCAATCTTGCCTATGGATGTTGATGCAAAAAAAAAAATGCATTAACATTCTTCCAAACTGAATCTAAGAACACATCAAAACCTTTATTCACCATGATCAAGTAGGCTTTTACCTCTTACATACATTAGCATTTCTAAGACCCTGCCCAGGGATTCCAGTATCCACTTTCTTCCTTAGGCCTCAGGTACTTGCACTCTTAGAAATGCTAATGTATGGGGCTGGAGAGATGGCTCAGATGTTAAGAGCACCAACTGCTCTTCCAGAGGCCCTGAGTTCAATTCCCAGCAACCACATGGTGGCTTACAACCATCTGTAATGCGATCTGATGCACTCTTCTGGTGTGTCCGAAGAGAGCAATGGTGTACTCATATATATAAAATAAATAAATAAGTCTTTACAAAAACAACTTAAACAAAGTGGTAAAAAAATGGATCTGGTCTAACTGGATGTCTTCATGTAGAATGAAAATTGATTCATACTTATAACTGCACAAAACTAAAGTTCAAGTGGATCAAGGACCTCAACATAAAGCAGGATGAACTAAATCTTATAGAACAGAAAGTGGGAAAGTCCTTTCAATGCATTTTTGCAGGAGACAATTGCCTGAACAGAATACCAATGGCTCAGGCTCTAAGATCAAATATTGATAAATGGGGCCTCATGAAACTCAAAAGCTTCTATAAGGCAAAGGACACTGTCAAATGGCAAATCAGCAGCCTATAGATGGGGAAAGGGTCTACACCAATCCTACATCTGACAGAGGGCTAATATCCACATTTACCAATAACCAAAGAACTAAATTAAAGTATGGGTTGTAGAGCTAAACAGAAAATTCTCAACAGAGAAATCTCAAATGGCCAAGAAGCACTTAAAGAATTGGTCAAAGTCCTTAGTCATCAGGGGAATGGAAATCAAAACAACTCTGGGGTTCCATCTTATATCCATCAGAAATGGTAAGATAAATAACTCAGAGTTTTTGCACATACTGGCAAGTTATAGAGTAAGTGGAACATTCCTTGATTGCTAGTAGGAGTGCAAACTTGTACAGTCACTTTGGAAATTAATTTGGCAGCTTCTCAGAAAACTTGCAATAGTTCTATCTCAAGACTCAGCTATACCACTCCTGGGCATATACATGAAAGATGCTCCAACATCCCCAAAAGACACTTGGTCAGCTATGTTTATAGCAGGTTTATTTGTAATAGACAGAAACTTGAAACAATCTAGATGTCTCTGAACTGAAGAATGGATTAAAAAAATGTAGTACATCTACACACAATTGAATACTAGTCAGCTATTAAACACAGAGACATCATGAACTTTGTAGGCAAATGGATGGAACTAGAATATATCATCCTGAATGAGGTAACCAAACCCTAAAATGATATATATACATGAGAGGATCATGTTGTCCTCTGAGAGGCTCCAGCCAGCAGCTTTCTAAGACAGATACAGATACCCAGAATCAAACAATGAATGGAACTTGGGGACTCATGGATTTATAGGTGAAAGAATTGTGGGCCCAAGGGAATAGGAACTCCCCAAGAAGACAAACACAATCAACTAACCTGCACCCTTGAGAATCTTGGAGTCTGAACCACCAACCAAAGAACATACAGGGGCTGGACCTAGGCCTTCCCACATATATGTAGCAGATGTGCAGTTTGACCTTCATGTGGGTCGCAAGCAAATGGATCTGGCCCTATCCACAAAGCGGTTGCCTGTCCATGGGATGCTTTTTTAGGTGGACTGCCTTGTTTGGCCTCAGTAGGAGAGGATGCACATAGCCTCCCAGAGACTTGAAATGCCAGGATAGAGAGATAGGCAAGGGGCCCCCAGTCACTCAGAGGAGAAAGGGAGGGGAAAAATTGTGGGAGGGAGAGCAAAGAGCATGGGTAGGGAGAAGGAGATACTTGAATAAAAATATAAATAAAATTAAAATTAAAAAAAGTCAAATTGGATGCTAAACACAACAAAACAGTAATGCCAAAAATACTCATCTAAGCTAGCAGAAATGGGTTTGTGGACGAGGAACTGCTGGGTTTGGTTTAGCAAAAACACCTGATGTAGAAAAGAAAACTATAACTGCCCTGGTGAAGTGTGTTGGTCTTGTGTCATTCTTTTTTTTTTTTTTTTTTATTGGCAGAACTGAAAACCACATTTAATAATTATAGGAGACACAAGTTCCAGGTGATAAATCAGACAGCATGCCTTGCACACACAAATCTAAACATGAAAAATCTGTATTCTGGACTCCTCAAATAAAAAGTGATGCTAGACTAGCACTTCCACTCCGTCACAGATATTCAGAATAAGGGATGTGCTAACAATTACTTTTTTTTAAAAAAGAAAATTGATAATATACAACATTACTGGTTTATAACCTGTTTTTCCACAGCTGTTCTCCACAAACTAGGCCTCAGTTTGAAGCATGATCTATGTGAGAGTATGTGATATAAACAGTTATCTGTAAAAGTACAGCTGGGATATTTGCTTGTTTTTGCACATAGCACAAGGGGAAAAGACACAGCTGATCTTCAGTGCTTTACAATTGCAACAAACCTAAGTGGGGTGTTACAAACAACACAGGATTAGCCATGGGGCTCACTCCTTTAATCCCAGAACTCAGGTGGCTGAGTCAGGAAGATGAAGAGTTCAAAGCCAGTCTAGAGTACACAGTAGAGCCTTCCAAAACAAGCCAACCACCACTTCCTTAGACGTCAACCCTGTGGGTAAGGGGCTGACTGGCCTTATCCAATAGCCTGGCTTTATGCTTAA
>NW_018391993.1:0-11657 GCF_900095145.1 Mus pahari | reverse complement strand
GCCATCTGGTGAACTCTGGAGTTAATTGTTATACTTGTCTCTGTTTGGAGCTTGTTCCTCCTGTGATTCTGTTAGCCTCTATTAGCAGTCCTGGGAGTCCAGCTCTCTCCTGGGTCTCAGTGGTCAGATTACTATCTGCAGGGAAGCTCTCCTCTATCAGGGAATGTGCACAGAGGCTTGGCGTTGAGATCTGCCTCCTTGCTGAAGATGTAGGCCCAAAACAGGGCCTGTCTCAGAAGTTGTGTTGCCTCTGAAGTTTATTCACTCACCTGCACAGACTAGCCACTGAGGGACCCTGGACACAATATGACTCTCTCACCTGCTCTGGCAGACAAAACCCTCACAGTTGGCCATCTTTCCTCTGGTGAGGAAGGTGCCCAAATTTCTGGAGCCCAAAACAGGTTCTGTCCCAGAAGTTAGGTTGCTTCCGTCTGTCCCGAAGCTTTGTAGCTTTTGCAGTCCACACTCTTGCTAGTGCAGACTGGAGTCCAAGCGATCCAGAGCAAAGATGGCTCTCCTTCTGCCTCAGTCCTTGAGACTCCTCCAGGGCAGACACCCCTCCTCAGGCAGGAAAGGTGCAGGGTGACTCGAGCCAGAGACCTCCCAGAAGCTGTGTCACTTCTGCAGGCCGCCCTCTCCCTGGGAGTGCACCAGAGCAAAGATGGCCTTCTTAATTTCCTTTCTCATTTCCCTAATTATCAGTATAACGCAATCCAGAATGATTCAACTATTTTAGAATTTTGTCTTCTTGGACTGACTGGTGATGCTCAGCACCAGACCCTTATCTTCAGCTTCTTTCTGTGCATATACTTGGTGACTATACTAGGAAACCTGCTCATTATCTTTGCTATAAGCTCTGACCAACATCTACAAACCCCAATGTATTTTTTTTCTCTTTAGTCTTTCCATTAATGATATTTGTTTAAGCACAAACACAGTACCAAATATGCTCGTAAACATGATGACCCAGAATCAAAGTATAAGTTACACAGGCTGCCTCACACAAGTTTGGTTTATGTTGGTTTTCAGTGGAGTGGAAAGCTGTCTTCTTGTGATGGCCTATGATCGCTATGTGCCCATTTGTCACCCTCTGAGGTACTCTACAATAATGAATCTTTCTTGTTGTGTTCTGATGGTTCTACTTTCTCTTCTCCTTAGCACTGTGATTTTTTTTTTTTTTTTTTTTTTTGCACACTCTGATGGTTCTTCACTTGTCGTTCTGCGGAGATGTGGAAATCCCTCAGTTCTTCTGTGAACTTGCTCAGCCCATCAAGCTTGCATGTTCTGATACTCTAATTGATAACATCCTGGTATATTTTATATCTTGTGTATTTGCTGGAATTTCTATCTCAGAGATAATTTTCTCTTACACTCATATTTCATCAGCAGTTCTAAGAATGCCATCATCTGGGTGAAGATATAAAATATTTTCTACTTGTGGATCTCATCTATACATTGTTTCCTTGTATTATGGCACAATTTTGAGTGTGTATATCAGCTCTTCAGTGACTGACTCTCCTGAAAAGGCTGTAGTGGCTTCAGTTATGTATTGTGTAGTTCCTCAGGTGTTGAATCCATTTATCTACAGCCTGAGGAATAAGGACATGAAACAAGGCCCCAGGAAACTCATCACAAGAGTTGGGGCTCTTTTCTCATGTTACTTGTATTCCATAGAAGAATAACTTAAAGTTTCAAATTTTTTTAAACTTTGTAAAACATTCCTTGGAGATTGCAGGAAAATGCTGTTTTCAGAAGGCATACAGAGAAAGAACAGATGAACAATTTCTGCCTGATTTCTTGGTTAGTAATGCAATGTTTGAAAAGTAGAATTACTACATATTTAGAGCAAGTACTTAGATTTTACAATATGTGAGTAGATTACTATGACATATTCTTGATAAAGAAACATTTTGGAGCAGATATAGCTTTAATGCTCTTCATGGTAAGCAATCATGAATGTAGAATTGTGACATTATAACAGTGCTCAGATATGTTTGATAATACCAGTCAATGAAGAAACACTTGACAAGTAAATTAACCTTATATTAATGTGAATGTTTAGGGTAGTTACTTGTACTGTTATGATCAATAAAATGTTTGGAAATTTAACTTTTTGCTCTTTGAAATTCTACAATATTACTAAGATCTTTTTCTTTTATTGAGTGCATTTTTTTTCAGTACAGAAAATTCTGATTAATTCTCCATTCCTCAACTCCTCATATTCTTTTTCAACTCCATTTCAATACAGATCCGTACATTTCCACTCCCATTATCAAATGAACTAGCATTTAAGCACTTACAATGAAAATAAATTTGATAAAATAAACAACAAATCAGAATTTGATAAAATAATCTAATTGCAGTAAATGAGATGAAAAACCATGAGGAAAGCATATAAAGATCACACCCACACTCTATCAACTCACACCGATACACACAATTGTGAGTTCAAATGGTTTGTCAGACTCATTAATTAAGTACTTCATATATGGTCTTTAATTTATGAGTCAATATTTTTATAATTATTTTCCTGAACAATGGTACTACTTTATATTCTCTCATGTTAATATTGTACAGTTTAACCCATGCGGAACTGCAGGAAAAAGTGTCTTGAATTCCATTGGGTTATGGAGGGTTTGGGGCTGTAAAGAAAACAAAAGGAATAACCCAAAGGTCTTACATAAGAAGATGACTTATGTCAAGCAAGATAAAAGAAATTTTATAATATTTATAGGTAGGAATTGGCTAAGATCAGTAGAACAATAAATCAGAAAATGCTGGCAGTATATGTAAAACATAGCAGTTTTATAATTAATAAGGAGAGCCCAGGGGAAAGAATTGGGTCTTCACAAACATCATCTTTGACTCTCGAGGCATTGACTCCTGCCTCAAAATGAGTTTGCCAAGTCAGCTCCTAAACATTTCATTCTTTTACTTTTATTACAATCTTTGTGAAAATCTTGAGTCATTCTGGCTTCCCAGACATGTAGAAACAAATTTGTTATGTAAACCTAAATAATATATATCACAATATTTATGTAATCACTATAATTATATTCAATATTAATAATGAAGACACATTTAAATCTAAGAATGGTAATATTCATGTGTTTACACATGGAATATATACAAACAAACAAAATACACACACACAATTTTAATATGCTATTACTATGAATGAAAAAGAGGGTGTTTGATTCCCAAGAATGAAAACTGTTCCTTTTACAGCCATGTCGTTTCCTTCCTACACTGACACTTTTTCACATATCTGTTGAGTTTGGCTGTGAGAATGAATAGTCCTGCAGATAACCTGGTTCTCTTGGCTGCAGTCCCCACATGACACTGTCTATATACTACTATCATTCTCTGATTGGTTCTGCCTATTCACAGGTCACAGCAAGCCAAGACTGCATTTTCCTTCTTTCTTTTATTTGTTTTCAATTTTTTATTAGATATTTTCTTCATTTACATTTCAAATGCTACCCCGAAAGTCCCCTATACCATCCCCCCCGCCCTTCTCCCCTACCCACCCACTCCCACTTCTTGGCCTTGGCATTCCCCTATACTGGGGCATATAAAGTTTGCAAGACCAAGGAGCCTCTCTTCCCAATGATGGCCGGCTAGGCCATCTTCTGCTAAATATGCAGCCAGAGACACGATCTCTGGGGATACTGTTAGTTCATATTGTTGTTCCACCTAAAGGGTTGTAGCCCCCTTCATCTCCTTGGGTACTTTCTCTAGCTCCTCTATTGGGGGCCCTGTGTTCCATTCAATAGCTGACTGTGAGCAACCACTTCTGTGTTTGCCAGGCACTGGTATAGCCTCACAAGAGGCCGCTATATCAGGGTCCCTTCAGCAGAATCTTACTGGCATGTGCATTAGTATCTGGGTTTGGTAGCTGATGATGGGATGGATCCCCAGATGGGGTAGTCTCTGGATAGTCCATCCTTTCATCTTAGCTCTAGATTTTGTCTCTGTACCTATATCCTTTCATGGGTATTTTGTCCATTTTGGGCCTTCATCTTCAGCCAAGAGGCAGATTTGAGCTCCAGATATCTATGCTCCTTCCCCTTCAGAGGAGAGGTGGCCTGCAGAGAGTACTCTAACCACTGAGACTCAGGAGAAAGTTAAACCAGACTTCTCGCCAGAGACTATGAAAGCCAGAAAATCCTGGACAGATGATTTACAGACCCTAAGAGAACACAAATGCCAGCAAAGGCTACTATAATGAGCAATACTCTCAATTACTATAGATGGAGAAAACAAAGTATTCCATGACAAAACCAAATTCACACAATATCTTTCAACGAATCCAGCCCTTCAAAAGATAATGGGAAAATACCAACATAAGGAAAGAAACTATACCCTAGAAAAAGCAAGAAAATAATCCTTCAACAAACCTAAAAGAAGACAGCCACAAGAACAGAATGCCATCATTAACAACAGTAAATAACAGGAAACAACAATTACTTTTCTTTCATATCTCTTAATATCAATGGACTCAATTCCCCAATAAAAAGACATAGACTAACAGACTGGCTACATAAACAGGACCCAACATTTTGCTGCTTATAGGAAACCCACCTCAGGGAAAAAGACAGACACTACCTCAGGGTGAAGACTGAAAAACAATTTTCCAAGCAAATGGTCTGAAGAAACAACCTGAGGTAGCCATTCTAATATCGAATAAAATTGACTTCCAACCCAAAGCTATCAAAAAAGACAAGGAGGAACACTTTATATTCACCAAAGATTAAAATCTACCAGGATGAATTCTCAATCCTGAATATATATACTCCAAATGTAAGGGCAGCCACATTCATTAAAGAAACTTTTGTAAAGTTCAAAGCACACATTGCACCTCACACAATAATAGTGGGAGACTTCAACACCCCACTCTCATCAATGGACTGTACCTGGAAACAGAAACTAAACAGAGAAACATGGAAATTAACAGAAGTTATTAAAGGAATGGATTTAACAGATATCTACAGAACATTTTATCCTAAAACAAAAGGATATGCCTTCTACTCAGCACCTCATGGTACCTTCTCCAAAATTGACCATATAATTAGTCACAAAACAGGTCTCAACAGATTCAAAATCATTGAAATTGTCCCATGCATCCTATTAGACCACCATGGTCTAAGGCTGATCTTCAATAACAACATAAATAATAGAAACCCAAACTTCACATGGAAACTAAACAACACTCTACTCAATGATACTTCGGTCAAGGAAGAAATAAAGAAAGAAATGAAAGACATTTTAGAGTTTAATGAAAATGAGGGCACAACGTACCCAAACTTATGGGACAAAATGAAGGCAGTCCTAAGAGGAAATCACATAGCCCCGAGTTCCGCCAAAAAAGTAATTAGAGAGAGCATATACTAGCAGCCTGACAGTACACCTTGAAGCTCTAGAACTAAAGGAAGGAAATTCACCCAAGAGGAGTAGATGGCAGGAAATAATCAAACTTAGAGCTGAAATCAACCAAGTGGAAACAAACAAAAGAACAAAAAAAATATTGAAAGAAACAGTCAAACTAGGAGCTGGTTCTTTGAGAAAAACTACAAGATAGATAAACCCTTAGCCAGACTAACTAGAGGGCACAGAGACAGTATCCTATTTAACAAAATCAGAAATGAAAACATAGACATAAAAATAGAACCTAAGGAAATCCAAAACATCATAACATCCTACTACATAAGGCTATACTCAACAAAACCGGAAAACCTGGATGAAATGGACAAATTCCTAGACAGATACCAGGTACCAAAATTAAATCAGGATCAGATTAATGACCTAAACAGTCCCATATCCCCTGAAGAAATAGAAGCAGTCATTAATAGTCTCCCAANCAAAAAATGCCCAGGACCAGACAGGTTTTGTGCTGAGTTCTATCAGACCTTAAGAGAAGACCTAATTCCAAGTCTCCTCAAACTATTCTTCAAAATAGAAACAGAAGGTACTATACCCAATTCATTCTATGAAGCCACAATTACTCTAATACTTAACCACACAAAGATCCAACAAAGAAGCAGAACTGCAGAGCAATTTCCCTTATGAATATCGATGCAAAAATACTCAATAAAATCCTTGCAAACCAAATTCAAGAACACATCAAAACAAACATTCATCATGGCCAACAGGGTAAGTTTCATCCCAGGGACACAGGGATGGTTTAATATATGGAAATCCATCAACATAATTCACTATATAAACAAACTAAAAGAGAAAACCACGTGATTATCTCATTTGATGCTGAGAGCATTTGACAAAATCCAACATGCCTTCATGATAAAACTCATGGAAAGATCAGGAAGTCAAGGCCCATACATAAATATAATAAAAACAATATATAGTAAACCAGTGGCCAACATCAAACTAAATGGAGAGAACTTGGAAGTAATCCCACTAAAATCAGAGACTAGACAAGGTTGCCCACTCTCTTCCTATCTATTCAATATAGTACTTAAAATCCTAGCCAGCACAATTAGACAACAAAATGAGATCAAGGGGATACAAATTGGAAAGAAGGGGATACAAATTGGAAAGGAAGAAGTGAAAAATATCACTATTTGCAGATGCCATGATAGTACTACAGAGCAATTTTGATAAAAACTACATGGTACTGGTAAAGCGACACACAGGTAGATCAATGGAATAGAATTGAAGACCCCGAAATGAACCCAGACACCTATGGTCACTTGATCTTTGACAAGGGAGCTAAAACCATCCAGTGGAAAAAAGACAGTATTTTCAACAAATTATGCTGGCACAACTGGGGGTTAGCATGCAAATTGATCCATTCTTATCTTCTTATACAAAGCTCAAGTCTAAGTGGATCAAAGACCTCCACATAAAACCAGAGACACTGAAATTTATAAAGCTGAAAGTAGGGAAAAGCCTTGAAGATATGGGAACAAGGGAAAAATTCCTGAAAAAAAAGAGCAATAGCTTGTGAAGTAAGATCAAGAATCGACAAATGGGACCTCATAATATTGCAAATCTTCTGTAAGGAAAAAGATACTGCCAATAAGACAAAAAGGCCACCAACAGAGTGGGAAAGGATTTTTGCCAATCTTAAATATGATAGGGGACTAATATCTAAAATATGCAAAGAGCTCAAGAAGCTGGACTCCAGAAATTCTAATAACCCCATTAAAAAATGGTTTACAGTGCTATACAAAGAATTCTCAACTGAGGAATACTGAAGGGCTGAGAAACACCTGAAAAAATGTTCAACATGTTTAATCATCAGGGAAATATAAATCAAAACAACCCTGAGATTCCACCTCACACCAGTCAGAATGGCTAAAATCAAAAATTCAGGTGACAGCAGTTGCTGGCAAGCATGTGGAGAAAGAGGAACACTCTTCCATTGCTGCTGGCATTGCAAGCTTGTACAATCACTCTGGAAATAAATCTGGTGGTTCCTCAGAAAATTGGACATAGTACTGCCAGAAGATCCAGCAATACCTCTCCTGGGCATATACCCAGAAGATGTTCCAACTGGTAATAAGGACACATGCTCCACTATGTTCATAGCAGCCTTATTTATAATAGCCAGAAACTATTATAGATAAGATGTCCCTCAACAGAGGGATGGATGCAGAAAATGTGGTACATTTACACAATGGAGTTCTTCTCAGCTATTAAAAACAATGAATTTATGAAATTCTTGGGCAAATGGATGGATCTGGAGGATATCATCCTTTGTGAGGTAACCCAATCACAAAGGAAGTCACTAGATATGCACTCACTGATAAGTGGATATTAGTCCAGAACCTTAGAATACCCAAGATACACTTTGCAAAATGCAAGAAAATTAAGAAGGAAGATCATCATGTGGATACTTCATTCTTCCTTAGAATAGGGAACAAAATACCCTTGAAAGGATATTGATACAGAGACAAAATTTAGAGCTAAGATGATAGGATGGACTATCCAGAGACTACCCCACCCGGGGATACATCTCATTATCAGCCACTAAACCCAGACACTATTGCACATGCCAGCAAGATTCTGCTGAAGGGACACTGATATAGCAACCTTTTGTAAGGCTATGCCAGTGCCTGACAAACACAGAAGTGGATGCTCACAGTCAGCTATTGGATGGAACACAGAGTCCCCAGTGGAGGAGCTAGAGAAAATACCCAAGGAGCTGAAGGTGGCTGCAACCCTGTAGGAGGAACAACAATATGAACTAACCAGTAACCCCAGAGCTCTTGTCTCTAGCTGCATATTTAGCAGAAGATGGCCTAGTTGACCATCATTGTGTAGAGAGGCCCCTTGGTCTTGCAAACTTTATAAAGACCAGCACAGGGTAATGCCAGGGCCAAGAAGTGGGAGTGGGTAGGTAGGGGACCAGGGGTGGGGAGAGGGTGTAGGGAACTTTCAGGATAGCATTTGAAATGTAAATAAAGAAAATATCTAATAAAAAACAAAACAAAACAATGAATTTATGAAATTCTTTGGCAAATGGATGTAACTGGAGGATATCATCCAGAGTAAGGTAACCCAGTCACAAATGAACTCACTTGATATGCACTCAATGATAACTGGATATTAGCCCAAAAACTTAGAATACCCAAGATACAATTTGCAAAACACAAGAAAATCNAGAAGACAGAAGACCAACGTGTGGATACTTCATTCCTCCTTAGAATAGGGAACAAAATAACCATGGTAGGAGTTACAGAGACAAAGTTTGGAGCTGACACCAAAGGATGGACCATCCAGTGACTTCCACAACTGGAGATCCATCTCATAAGCAGCCACCAAATGTAGACACTAATGCATATTCCAGCATGATTTTGCTGAAAGAACCCTGATATAGCTCTCACTTTTGAGGCTATGAAAGTCTCTGGCAAATACAAAAGTGGATGTTCACAGTCATCTATCAAATGGAACACCAAACCCCAATGGAGGAGCTAGAGAAAGTACCTAAGGAGCTGAAGGGGTCTGCAACCCTATATGTGGAACAAGGATATTAACTAACCAATACCCCCAGAGCTCATGTCTCTAGTTGCATATCTAGCAGAAGATGACCTAGTCAGCCATCATTGGAAAGAGAAGCCCCTTGGTTTTGCAAACTTTACATGCCCCAGTAGAGGGGAACGCCAAGGTCAAGAAGTGGGGTGGGTGTCTAGGGAAGCAGGGCAGGGGGAAGTTATAGGGTACCTTCGGGATAGCATTTGAAATGTAAATGAAGAAAATATCTAATAAAAAATAGAAAAAAATAAAAAGGTTTTTATAATTCATTGAGACATTCTTAGAAGTAATGTTCCATGTCTGCATAATTTATATTCAAATTTTTTAATCATATAACTAAATTCAAATAATACATTAGCATCCCGTAAAGTAATATAACTTACTGAATCTATCTTTCTGTCTGTCTATCTATCTGTCTGTCTTTCTATCTATCTATCCATCAATCTATCTATCTACCTATCTACCTACCTATCTACTGTCTCTCTTAAAGATTTATTAGACTGACATAGAGGCTGCATTCTAGCTATTCCAACAATGACTTCCAATGAACAGAATGGCAAACAATCCAATAGTTCTTTAGTCCCTGAGGCTGGATGTCTCAGCTTGCGTCTTTATATTATGGAATCCTAGATGAATGGAGTTTATGCCAGTGAAGAACAGACATTTTCATGAGGGAGGTAAAAGGCAATGAAAATGATTACCTCCTTCCATGCCATTTATATAGTCTTCCAACAGAAAATGTGCCCCAGGTTAGAAGTGGACATTTACAGTTCATATAATTATGCAAAAATCCCTTACATATGTACTCATCAATTTGGTGGGACTAATTGTTTTCAAATTCATAAGCAAGAATAGCCATCAACAGTCTTCCCCCTGTTAATCTGACACACGATTGTATCTCATTATGGCAGGCAGGCTCAATTTCCATATTAAAGCAGTAATCATCTCATAATTATGCCTAGAATAATATAACAATCTCCTTTACAACAGAAAGTACATTATACATTCAGAATATTGGGCAATATCCCTTGAAATTGATTCTTTATGTAACCCAAGCTTAAATATGATAGGTATTGATACTCTCTTAATAGATATTGCAGGACATAATAAAAATATTAAGGAAAGGAAACTCAGAAATCTGTACAAACACACTCATATCAAAATATAACAGAGATTCATATGTCTATTACAATTTTTGCCTCTGTTACTGGTAACTGGGTTTTGTATATATTACTATTTATACTTGCGCTGTCAGTAAGCACAGTAAGCAGAATTTGGCACTTTTTTAGAGTCGTGACCCATAAATTCATTACTGGTGGGTATACGCCCTTTGTAATATTGCATGAATTCGGTTGCTATAGTTTCACATTGAATTAAATCACAAAAAGTAGGATCACTAATAGATGCCATAAAAGATTGCCTTTACTCCAGTTATCTTCTTTCTATTGCCAATATAGATAATTAATCTGATTTCTGCTTGGTTATCCAGATCAACCACACATTCTAACACTTATAACCCTTTCTTAGACTTTTTATAAAAACATCAGAAGCCCAAAGTATACAGATGGAAATGTGTAGTTCCAGTTCAATGGAGTGGTTGTTGTGTCTCCTGGCAAGAGCACCCAACTTCTCTGTAAACAAACATAAACATATTATCAAAGAAAATTTAATATCCTAGAAACAGGAAGCAAAGAATTTTCTAATTGGTTATTAGGAGTGATAATGATTTCAACAATTCTCTTTTTTACCTCTTTATTCCTAGACCTATGCATATTGGCAATAGGAGATGATATAATACATATTTGATACTAATTCAAAGCATAAACTGACTTCTGGAGAACTCTTCTCCTACCCTTCAGGATGTTTCCCTATAATTTGCACTGTAAGTGTATCGTCAAATGCCATTCCATATTTCTGTCAGACTAACTGCCTCAGGATTTTACTTGAGCATGTCAAGAGCAGTGATTTCCATGATCAAGGACCTAATGTTACAGTTTTCTAGTTGTGAAATGAGATTCTATGATAAAAGCAATACTCTATGAAATCAAAACGATATAGAAAAAAGCATTCTTTATGTACATTTATTGTTTTTTTTTTATAGAAACATTGTATTCATGAAAGGAAAATCCAAAGCCAAAATAAATATCTACTCGAGTTAGCACATATTGCTCTTTTTTTTTCTTTTTTTCCAATTTTTATTAGGTATTTACTTCATTTACGTTTTAAATGCTCTCCCCAAAGTCCCCTATACCCTCCCACCCCACTCCCCTACTCACCCACCCCCCTTCTTGGCCCTGGTGTTTCCCTGTACTGGGGCATATAAATTTTGCAAGCTCAAGGGGCCTCTCTTTCCAATGATGACTGACTAGACCATCTTCTGCTACATATGCAGCTACATATGCTGGTTAGTTCATATTGTTGTTCCACCTATAGGGTTGCAGACCCCTTCAGCTCCTTGGGTACTTTCTCTAGCTCCTCTATTGGTGTCCTTGTGTTCCATCTGATAGCTGACTGTGAGCATCCCCTTCTGTGTTTGCTAGGCACTGGAATAGCCTCACAAGAGACAGCTATATCAGGGTCCTTTCAGCAAAGTCTTGCTGGTATATGCAATAGTGTTTTTGTTTGGTGGCTGATTATGGGATGGAACCCTAGGTGGGCAG
>NW_018391992.1:0-9018 GCF_900095145.1 Mus pahari | reverse complement strand
GTTTGCATTCCTCTGTTTTGTGTACTTACTTCCCTATTTTCTCCTGTATAAATGGTCTGATGCTCAGTTTGAGAATTTGCATTCAGATACCACACTCTCTTGTGTCCATGTCTGTTTGTCACCCCTCATTCGCTGAATCCTCGCTCACCTGCAACCAGAGACCCGTTCTCCNCAGATCAGGGACCCCAGAAAAGTCCGTCTGCGGCAATACACTGAATCTAATGGAAAAGAAAGTGTGGAAGAACCTCAAACACGTGAACACATGGGAAAATTTCCTGAATAGAACACCAATGTCTTATACTCTAAGAACAAAAATAGTCCAATGGGGTACATCATAAAATTGCAAAGCTTCTGTAAGGCAAGGTACACTGTCAACAGGCAGTTCCTAAGAGAAATAGAAATAGATCTTGATGAAGACCCAGCTATACTACTCTTGGGTATACACCCAAAAGATGCTCCAACATATATAACAAGGAAATATGCTTCACATTGTTCATAGAAGTCTTTTTCATAATAGCCAGAAACTGGAAACAACCCTGATATCCTTCAACAGAGGAATGGATACAGAATGCTTGAGCCTTCTACTGCAAATAAGGTTTTTAAAATCTCCTTCCATAGGCTACCTTAATAATGCCAAGATTCAAAGAGTCTGTACCATCCCTTGAGTCCTGGGCTGTCATCTGTAACCAAGGCCTTCCCCAATGGCCTTTCTTGGCCTTCCACATTGCCAAGCTTTAGCTGCCATCCAAGAATCTTTCAGACACTTAAAAATATGCACAAATACATATATACACATATGCACAAACACATACCTATATCTATTGGGGGATGGTTTTGTGCACTGTGACTTCTATGCTGACTTCTATGTCCAGATAACCGGTTGTAATCTGGATGATGGCACTGTCAACAATCTTTTGTCTCTATGTTATGTAAAAATGATTATCTATAACCTCTGTTTGGTTAATGAAAGGTCTGTTGAGCCAATCAGCTGGGCAGAGGAGAATAGTGCTGGACTTCCAATCATAGTCAGGAAGTCCCAGAGGATTACAAATGAGAGTAGAGAAGGACCACTGAATGTTTGGAGAAACCATACAGATAGAACAGAATTCACCATGATGGTTACGATAAAAGAGCTGCTATGTAGACACACATGGACCAGAGATATCCAGGGCAAGACCAGTTGTCAAGTAACAGAACATTATTTCCTGGGTATTTGTGGCCTAGTTGTATTAGAATAGTTCAGAACCTGCCCAGCTTAGGCTTACAGTGTGTTAATAAAAAATCCAGGAATCCATGTTCTTACTTGGGAGCTAAATTTGGATAGGGAAAGTGTAGAAATGAATTTGATTTACTTGGGATCAAAAGGGATGTTAGAATCAGCATTCCCCTTACAGAAATACTGTTGCATTTGACACAATAAATGTGGGGCAACAACTTAGTAAACATTCACACTATGTCAGAAATCTAAACTTAGAAAGAACCTGGCTATAGGCTTAGATTTTTTTAACTTTTTTTTAAAATTAGATGTTTTCTTCATTTATATTTCAAATGCTTTCCCCTTTCCTATTTCCTATCCATAAATCACCTATAGCCTCTCCCTTCGCCCTGTTCCCCAACCCACCTAATCCCACTTCTAGCCCTGGCATTCCCCTATTTTTGGTCATAGAACCTTTGCAAGACCAACGGCCTCTCCTTCTATTTATGACTGACTAGGCCATCGTCTACAACATAAGCAGCTAGACAGGAGCTCTGGTGGTACTGGTTAATTCATATTGTGCCATCACCATATCTTGAAAATGCTGTCATTTTTTTTACTGGATGGTTTTGGCTCCTTTTTCAAAGATAAAGTGACCATAGGTGTGTGGGTTCACTTCTGTGTCTACAATTGTATTCCACTGATCTACCTGTCTGTCAGTGCACCATTATCAATCAGTTTTTTCCACAATTGCTCTCTAGTATAGTTTGAGGTCTGGGATGGTGATTCTACCATAGATTCTTTTATTCTTGCGAATAGTTTTTGCTATCCTAGGTTTTGTTGTTGTTGTTGTTGTTGTTGTAGATGATTTTGCAAATTGCCCTTTCTAACTCTGTGTAAAACTGAGTTAGAATTTTGATGGAGACTGCATTAAATCTGTAGATTGCTTTCAGCAACGTAGGCATTTTAGTATATTACTCCTGCCAATTCAAGAGCATCAGAGATCATTGCAACTTCTCAGATATTCTTTGATTTCTGTCTTCTGAGGCTTGAAGTTCATGTCATACAGATCTTTCACTTTCTTAGTTAGAGTCACACCAAGGTATTTTATATTATTTGTGACTATTGTGAAGGGTGTTGTTTCCCTAATTTCTTTCTCAGCTTGTTAATAATTTGCATAGAGAAAACACAATAATTTGGTTGAGTTAATTTTGTATCCAGCTACTGCACTGAAATTGTTTATCAGATCTAGGAGTTTTCTGGTGGAATTCTTAGGGTCACTTATGTATATTATCATATCATCTGCAAATAGTGACATTTTGATTTCTTCCTTTCGAATTTGTATTCTTTGATCTCCTTTTGATTTCTAATTGCTATGTCTAGGAATTCAGCTACTATATTAATTAGGTAGGTTGAAAGCAGGCAGATTGTTTCATCCCTGATTTTAGTGGGATTGCTTCAAGTTTCTTTCCATTTAATTTGATGTTGGCTATTGCTTTGCTATATATTGCTTTTATTATATTTAGGTATGTGCCTTGAATTCCTGATCTTTCCAAGACTTTTATCATGAATGGGTGTTAGATTTTGTTAAAAGCTTTCTCAGCATCTAACGAGATGATTATGTGGTTTTTGTCTTTGAATTTGTTTATATAGTGGATTACTTTGATATATTTCAATATATTAAAGCATCCCTGCATCCCTGAGATGAAGCCTCCTTGACCATAATGAATGATTGTTTGGATGTTTTCTTGGATTCAATTAGTAAGAATTTTATTAAGTAATTTTACCCCAATATTCATAAGGGAAACTGGTCTGAAGTCCTCTTTCTTTGATGAGACATTGTGTGGTTTAGGTTTCAGAGTAATTGTGGCTTCATAGAATGAATGGGGTAGAGAACCTTCTGTTTCGATATTGTGGAATATTTTGAGGAGAATTGGAATTTTGTCCTCTTTGAAGGTCTGAAAGAACTCTGCACTAAACTCATCTGGTCCTGGATTTTTTTGTTGAGAGACTATTACTCTTTTTATTTCTTTTGGGGATATGGGGCTGTTTAGATCATTAATCTGATCTGGATTTAAATTTGTTACCTGGTATCTGTCTAGAAAATCATTCATTTCAAACCAGATTTCCAGTTTTGTTGATTATAGGCTTTTGTAGTAGGATGTTTTGGATTTCCTCAGGATCTGTTGTTATGTCTCACTTTTCATTTTTGATTTTGTTAATTAAGATACTGGCCCTGTGCCCTATACTTAGTCTGGCTAAGGGTTTATCTATCTTGTTGATTTTCTCAAAGAACCAGCTCCTGGTTTGGTTGATTCTATGAATAGTTCATATTGTTTAAACTTGGTTGATTTCAGCACTGACTTTAAATATTTCCTGTAGTCTACTCCTCTTAGGTGAATTTGCATCCTTTTGTTCTAGAGCTTTTAGATGTACTGTCATGCTGCTTGTGTTTGATCTCTCTAGTTCCTTTTTGGAGTAACTAATAGCTATGTGTTATCCTCTTAAGACTGCTTTCAGTGTGTCCCATGAGTTTGTGCACATTGTGGCTTCATTTTCATTAAACTCTAAAAATTCTTTAATTTTTTTCTTTATATCTTCTTTGTGCAAGTCATCATTGAGTAGAGTGTTGTCCAGCTTCCACATATATGTGGGCATTCTATTATAAATCATGTTTTTGAAGATCAGCCTTAGTCCATTAAATTCATTTGTTTCATAACGTCTGTTAGTTTCAGTGTGTCTCTGTTTAATTTCTGTTTCCAGGATCTGTCCATTGATGAGAGTACGGTGTTGAAGTCTCTCACTTCTATTTTGCGTTGTGCAATGTGTGCTTTGAGCTTTTACTAAAGTATCTTTAATGAATGTGGATGCCCTTTCATTTGGAGCATAGATGTTCAGAATTGATAGTTCATTTTAGTACATTTTAACTTTGATGAGTATGAAGTGTCTTTTTTGATAACTTTGGGTTGAAAGTCAATTTTATTCAATATTATAATGGCTACTCCAGCTTGTCTCTTGGGACTATATGCTTGGAAAATTGTTTTCCAGCCCTTTACTCTAAGGTAGTGTCTGTCTTTGTCCCTGAGGTGGGTTTCCTATATGCAGCAAAATGTTGGGTTCTGTTGATATATCCAGTCTATGTTCTTTTATTGGGGAATTAAGTATGTTGATATTAAGAGATTTTAAGTAAAAGTCATTGTTGCTTCCTGTTATTTTGGTTAATAGACTTGGGATTCTGTTATTGTGGCTATCTTCTTTTAGTTTTTGTTGAAATATTACTTTCTTGCTTTTTCTATGGAATAGTTTCCCTCCTTGTTTCGGGGTTTTCCCTTTAGTGTCCTTTGAAGGGTGGATTTTTTGAAAGATATTGTGTGAATTTTGTTTCTTTTATGGAATATATTGGTTCCTTCATCTATGGTAACTAAGCATTTTGCTGAGTTTAGTATCTTGGGCTGGCATTTGTGTTCTCCTAAGTTCTGTATAACATCTGTCTAGGGAATTCTGGCTTTCATAATTTCTGGGGAGATGTCTGGTATAATTCTAATATGTCTGCCCTTACATGTTACTTGACCCTTTTTCCTTACTACATTTAATATTCTATATTTATTTAGTGTAATTTTTGTTTTGATTATTATGTGTTGGAAGGAATTCCTTTTCTGATCCAGTGTATTTGAAGTTCTGTAGGCTTCTTGTATGTTCATGGGCATCTGTTTCTATAATTTAGGGAAGTTTTCTTATATAATTTTGTTGGAAGACATTTACTGGCCCTTTAATTTGATAATCTTCATTCTCATCTATACCTATTATCAATAGATTTGGTCTTCTCATTGTGTACAGGATTTCCTGGATGTTTTTAGTTAGGATCTTTTTAATTTTGGTTGATTGTTATGTCTATGTTTTCTATGGAATCATCTGCATCTGATATTCTATCTTCTATTCTATTCATGTATTTTGTTGGTGATGCTTTCATCTATGACTCCTGATTTCTGTTCTTAGGATTCCTATCTCCAGAGTAGTCTCCTTTTGGGTTTTCTTTATCATTTCTATTTCCATTTTTAGATCATGGATTGTTTTTTTTTTTTTTTTTTTTTCTTTTTTAAAAAAAAAGATTTATTCATTGTTATATGTAAGTACACTGTAGCTGTATTCAGACACACCAGATATCATTTCAGATAGTTGTGAGTCACCATGTGGTTGCTGGGATTTGAACTCAGGACCTTCAGAAGAGCAGTCAGTGTTCTTGATCATGGAGCCATCTCAGCAGCCCCTGTCTTACATAGATCATGGATTGTTTTGTTCAATTCCTTCACTTGTTTATTTGTGTTTTCCTTTAACTCTTTAAGGGATTTTTGTGTTTCCTCTTTCAGGACTTCTACCTATTAACCTGTACTCTTCTGTATTTCTTTAAGGGAGTTATTAATGTTCTTTTTAAAATCATCTACCAGCATAATGAATTATGATTTTTAAATCTGAATACTGTTTTTCCTGTGTGTTGTGGGTATCCATGAATTGCCATGGTAGGAGTACTGGGTTCTGATGATGCTGAATAATCTTGGTTTCTGTTAGTAAGCTTCTTACATTTATCCGCTAATCTCTGTTGTTATATATTCTAGCTGTCTTTGGCAGGGGCTTATTCCTCCTGTGAGTCTGTTAGCCTTTGTCTGCATTCCTGGGAGACCAGCTCTCTCTGACTCCTGGGGGTCAGAGCACTCCCTTTAGCCAATCTCTCTGGCAGGGAAGTTGCACATAGGTCCTAGGATCAGCTTTGCCTCCTGGCTGAGGATGAAGGCCCAAAGGGACCCTGTCCAAGAAGCTCTGTTGCTTTTGCTGCCTGCACCTCTCCTGCACCAACCTGACTCAGAGAGACCCCCAATGGAAAATGGTGATGATACCTGAGTCCCAGGGTCAGAGAACTCCTTGGAGGGCAAATATCCTCTGGAGAGGAAGGTGAACAGAAGTCTGAGGATCAGCTCTGCCTCTTGGCTGAGGATGAAGGACCAAAGGTGCCCTGTCTAAGAATCTCTATTGCTTCTGAGGCCCCACACCTCTCCTGCAGGGACTGGCCTCAGAGAGACCCCAGATAGAAAATGCCGATTTCATCCAGGTCCTGGAGTCAGGAATCTAGGGTTAGAACTTTTAAAGTTTACTTTTAATAAGGTTTCTCAAATGCTTCAACCTCTCTTCTAGCCCACAATACAAATGTTGGAAGAAAGTATAGTATAAGCTGACAGACATCTATTCAGAATTAGTTCTTTGGGGCAATTACAATTTCAGTTCATTAGAATACCAATAGTCCAGTTCAGTAGTGTTATGGTACCTAACATGAATCATCAGATGTGGCTAGATCTATGAGAAACCACCAGTCCTCCACTGAATCTGCACAAGTCAGTGGCTGCAGCCATCATGAACTAGGAGACCAGGAAAAGTTTACTGTTGTTCTTCTCTCAATGAAGTGAAGACCAGTGATGTTTAAGATGCAAGACAAAAGGATAATTGCAAAGCTTGCTATGCAAGCTCACAATCACTGTTTATTGAATCCTGTTTATACTCTCTCCAAACATAGTGTGTTTCACCATGGGTCTTGCCTTAGCAAAACCCATGAGAGTCTATCTTAGCAAACATCAACTAAGCAGGCATATCGTGACATATTGATAAATTTCTACTTTGTTTAAAAATTGCCTGTTTTTTCTAACATTAAAAATTTACATCCAATAAAAATAATTATATGAGACAAAAATTAGAACTTTACATCATATTCTAAACAAGCAACTTCTGGATATATTATTTTAATAAAATAGTCTTACAAAACCATTTTAAATCTCTATTAGTATACAATAAGTTTAACAAAAGAATTTAATTCCTATCAGTCTACTATAACCCCCACCCTATAACCTTTACATTTCTATTAAATACAATAAACAGTAAACAACCTTAAATTTCTATTGGTATAAAATAATATTTAAAGCCTTATATTTCTATTAATATTATTAAAAAGCCAAATATGGTTCCCTTCTTTTGAGTTCTTCCCCCTATCTCCATTTGTTTCTGAGATGGTGCTCCTCAATCCACCAACTCATCCCCACCTTCTTGCTACCAGTATCTTCCTTCCCTGGAGCCTCAAGTTTCTAAAGTATTAAGCACATCCTCTCTCACTGAGGCCAGACGAAGCAGCCCACTGCTACATAAGTGCTGGAAGTCATGGACCAGCCCATGTGTGCTCTTTGATTTGTGTTTTAAACTCTGGGATTTCTCAGGGGTAATAATGAGTTGATGCTGTTCTTCTTCCTTTAGGATTGTAATCACCTTCCCCTCCTTCAGTCCTTCCCCTAACTCTTCCACAGCTATCCTGAACTCAGTCCAATGGTTGGCTTTAAGTATCTAGACCTGTCTCAGTCAGCTGCTGATAGAGCCTCTCAGAGGACAGCCATGCTAGGCTCCTGTCTGTAAACACAATATGGTATCAGCAATAATTTCAGAGTTTGGTACCTATGCATTAAATGGAAACCAAGTTCAGCCTGTCATTGTGTGTCCTTTCCTTAAGTCTCTGCTCCATTTTTATCCATGTTATTTCTTTACTAAGGAATAGTTCTTAGTCAAACATTTTGAAAATGGATTGGGAACCCCATCCATATCCTGTGGGCCCTGTGAATCTGTTGGAGGTGATATCTCCAAGTTCCATTTTCCCACTGTTGGGCTTTTCAGGTAAGGTCATCCCCATTTTTTGGGGAGCCTCTTTAATCCCAGGTTTCTGGTATTGTTTAGAGGTTCCCCCTATCCCAACCCCCCAGCAGCTGCAGATTTTCATTGATCTCCTGCCCCCCATACTCAATTATTCCTCCCTTCCACCTCCCTCTCCTTTTGGCCACCAAGGTCCCTCTCTGTGGGGCATTGGGCTATGCACAGACAGTCTGGTCTCCAGTTGAGCTGACTTCTGAACCCCTAAAGAATTATAATTCACCTACACGACACAGTAGGTTTTCTCTCATGCTCCTGGAACTCTGCCTCCTGCCTAGGTTACTTCCCCCTACAGCCCCCACAAGAGAATCATGGCTAGAAGTCACTTAGGAAATGTCCCAAGCTTCTGACCTTCAGGCTAAACTCCTCCCCAGTTACCTAGCAACAAAAAAGATAGCAGTATTATTTAAAGGAGGCTGTTAGGCCCCTCCTTGCTCTTACTCCTCCCTCTCTCACTTTCTCACTTCTCTCATTCATGTGTACTCTTACAGCTCACTTCTCTCACTCCTTTCTCCTTGCTCTTTGCCTTCTCCTCTCCTCTCTCCTTTCCTCTCACTCTTTCCCTCTTACTCTCTCTTTCTCTCTAGCCTTGCTCCCCCCGCTCTCTCTCTCTTCTACCTTCTCTATTTCCCNCTGCCTCTCTATAATAAATCTCTAAAACCATAGACAATCTCTGCTCATCAAGATCCTCTGTGCTCACTCTCTTCCCTCTCTCCCATAANCCTGGGGCTTCAGGGAGTGACCCTGAGGGGCCCAGGTGGACTGCCCCTTGTCCACCCCCTAAAGAGTGGGTCAGAGGCTTGGNTGCCCACCCAGGGCTGAGTGGAAAGCATGTGGCAGCCTTCCCACGTCTGCCTGTCCAGAGCATAGGTGGAACTCAGGAGGAAAGTAAGTCCTTCTTTCCCCTCCATCTCCAGGCACCCNTTTTAGTTCCCACATCTCCCTATCTCTGCTTTCATGATTATTTTGTTTCCCTTCTATTTGCAGTATCCACACTTGGGCCTTCCTTCCTTTTAATCTTCATAAGGTCTGTGAGTTGTATCATAGGTATTCTGTACTTTTGGCTAATATCTCACTTATCAGTGAGT
>NW_018391991.1:0-16771 GCF_900095145.1 Mus pahari | reverse complement strand
ATATAGTGGCCTCTTGTGAGGCTATACCAGTGCCTGGCAAACACAGAAGTGGATGCTCACAGTCAGCTATTGGATGGAACACAGGACCCCCAATGGAGGAGCTAGAGAATGTACAAATGTTGCAGGTCTAGACCAGAGACAAATTGTGTTGGGCTACATTAATCTTTCCTATTAACTATGGATTGCCCATTTTTGTACTTGACTTAACCTCCTAAACATTAGGTCTTAATATCCTAACAGTCCTTTCAGGTCAACTTACCTAAAGGCTAAGAATGCTATTAGAGAACACCTGAGGCCTATAGCAGTGATTTCCTGCTTGTACTTAACCTGCCTCACTGAGGATTCCATTGGCATGTTTAAAATTTATTTATGGCTTTTTATCCCCCCTGTAATTCTATGAGTGTAGAACTCTCAGGAAGCTGTTTCTAAATTGGAACGTGGTATTAGGGGCAATTCAAACCTGTGTTCTTGAGCCATAGACCTCATATGTTGCTCAGAATAAGCTCTCTCATGTTCCTTTGAGGTGAATGGTATTTTATGTGACTGATTGAAGGAGCGGTCGTTATCCATGCTTGTTATTAGATCATATAAGGCTTGGTAATTTTTCCTTTTTTAATTTGATATTTTCTTTATTTACATTTCAAGTGTTAATCCCTTTTCTTTTTTCCCCAGTTTTTATTAGCTATTTTCTTTATTTACATTTCAAATGCTATCCCGAAAGTTCCCTATACCCTCCCCCTGCCCCTGCTCCCCTCCCCCTACTCCCACTTCTTGGCCCTGGCATTCCCCTGTGCTGGGTCATACAAAGTTTGCAAGACCAAGGGGCCACTCTTCCCAATGATGGCCAACTAGGCCATCTTCTGCTACATATGCAGGTAGAGACATGAACTCAGGGGGTACTGGTTAGTTCATATTGTTCTTCCACCTATAGGGTTGCAGCCCCCTTCAGCTCCTTGGGTACTTTCTCTAGCTCCTCCACTGGGGGTCCTGTGTTAATTAGAATACTGTTCCTGTGCCCTGTAGTTAGTCTGGCTAAGGGTTTATCTATCTTGTTGATTTTCTCAAAGAACCAGCTCCTGGTTTGGTTGATATTTTGAATAGTTCTTTTTGTTTCCACTTGGTTGATTTCAGCCCTAAGTTTAGTTATTTCCTGCCTTCTACTCCTCTTGGGTGAATTCGCTTCCTTTAGTTCCAGGGCTTCTAAGTGTTCTGTCAGGTTACTAGTATCTGCTCTCTCTAGTTTCTTTTTAGAGGCACTCAGGGCTATGAGTTTTCCTCTTAGGGCTGTTTTCATTGTGTCCCATAACTTTGTGTATGTTGTGGTTTCATTTTCATTAAACTCTAAAAAGTCTTTACTTTCTTTCTTTATTTCATCCTTGACCAAGTTATCATTGAGAAGAATGTTGTTCACTTTCCAAGTCAGTGCTGTCTTTCTATTGTTTATGCTGTTATTGAAGATCAGCCTTAGTCCGTGGTGATCTGATAGAATGCATGGGATAATTTCTATATTTTTGTATCTGTGGAGGCCTGTTTTGTGACCAATTATGTGGTCAATTTTGGAGGAGGCACCATGTGGGGCTGAGAAGAAGGTATATCCTTTTGTTTTAGGATAAAATTTCTCTCTATCTTTCTGTATGTATCTTACTGTCTCTGTCGATTTGTGTGTGTGTGTGTGTGTGTGTGTGTGTGTGTGTGTGTGTTTTCCCTCCCCCTGTTTCTCTGCCTGTTGCCTGCCTGCAGATAAGGATTGTAAAACTCAAAGCTACTGCTCCAGCACCATGCCTGTCTGTTGTAAGATAATCAAGGACTAACCCTCTAAAGTTGTAATCAAGCCTCCCCAATTAGATGTTTTCTAAAAGTTACCTGGGTCATGGTGTCTCTTCACAGCAATAGAATAGAGCAGAAAGGGCACAAGTTTTATTATTTTTTAGACATATATAACCTGCTGAATACAAAAAGTATAGGTATAAGACTGACCACTTAGATACGGGCAAAATGTCTTGGGGTCTTAAATCTGTGGAAAGCCTACTCTGAAACTCAGCAGCATTGACTGCCTGTAGTTCTTCAACTAGGGATGGGTTGCCTTCACTTCCCCTTCTGGAGTGTTGACTGGTGCATTCTTATGCAGGTCTCCAAGCACTTTATTTCTGTGTCAGCACATTGATAACATTCTTACTTGTGGTTTTCTGTACGTCCTGACCTGTGTCACTTATGCAACTGGCAAGGATCCATGTGACCAGCCTATCTCTAGTCTTCATATTACTGACATGTAGCTCAAAAAATTACACTAAGGCTCTTTATGTTGTAGGTTCAAGCTTATTGCTCATTCCTCTATAAGCTCATGCATAGTATTGCTTGTCCTGCCCTGATAACCACTGCATAGACATCATAACTTATTTTGCTGGCACTCGAAACAGCAGCTGAATCAGCAAACCCTCAAGCTGCTTCCCAGAGGGTTCTGCTGGACATTCTTAAGTATGATGAACATGGAGGAAACCTTCCTTGGGGAACTCTGGGGCTGTCAGGCCACAGAGTGTGGCAGTGATGAAGAGCTTAGCCTGAGCATCAGATATGGCTGTGAAGTGGGTGCTGCCCTGCCCTCTACAGGTGTCTGCGCTTCTCTTAGCATCAAGTGGGTCAGGTGCCTCAGGATCCCTTAACATGGATTTATTTTAATGTGGCTTCTCATAATTTTCTTTGAGAAAGCATTATTCTAAAGTAGAATGCTTTGATCCATCTACACAAAAGAAGAATACTAAGTTGTGCTTTTTAACTCATTTCTTATTCAGCTCTTTTGACTTTCACTGCAATGAAAAGTCACTTACCAAACCAGAAAGTTCTGTTTATGAATGTTGTAAACATGACAGTAGAAACTACCATTCCTTATTTTTCTCTCAGACTCTGTTCTGAGAGCAATCATAGTTCATCTTGTGATTGGCAGGTGCTGCAAGTAGATAGGTAGTTTCTGAGTGAATGAGTTCTGGGATCTCATTTTATCAAAGAATCTTCAGAATACAATGTGTTGAGGATGGACCCCATGCCTGAAGTAGGAATAGCCCAGGGGGATTTGCATAAGTCCTGTGAAGACAGTTGTCCCTGACAGAGAGGCCATTTGCCTGTAGGCTAGAAAACCAGCCTTTACCCTTGACAATTGCTATTTAGTTTTCACCCAGATCAATGTGAACCCTACAAATATTTAAGGCCAATCTCAATCTTGTAATCTCTGTATTTATTTCAAAATAAAGCATATACTGGAAACCATTTATTAATAGTACACAGATTTATTACATGGTATTGGAGACCATAAACATTTCAAGAATTTATACCAATTTTCTATGACTCTTGTTCAGGCTAAATTGTCAGCCTTCTTGGGGAGTGGATTTTAAAACAACCAACACTTCCCCAGTTGTGGTATCGTACTGGTAAAAAGTCATGTCAAAAGTTCAAGACTATTTGGTACTGGTTGTTGTTCATCCAAAAAAGAACCCATGTATACAGAAGGGACCACTGTGCGATGCTCAAACAACACAGCATCTCTGTAGACAGCAGTCTATATATAAACCTTTGCAGAGGTTAGCGAGTAGACTGTGAATACTCAGAACATAGTTTTCAAAAATATCTATGAGGATCTGAAGAAATGGTTCTGTGACTAAGAGTGCTTAGTGCCCAGCCAATAAATTTAGTTCCTAGTACCCACATCAGGCAGCTCATAACTGCCTATAATTCCAGCTTCAGGAGACCCAATGCCCTGTTCTGGCCTCCATAGGGGCCTGCACACATGTGCACATACACAGACACAAGCACACACACATACACACATACACACGAGTAAAATAGTAAAATAAGGTCTTTCAAAATAGTTCTGAAATCCAGATTTCAAATTTTACAACCAAATATATTCATGGCTTTTATTTGCATTGCTACACATTTAGTCTGATAAATATATTTTCATACAAGTATATCATGTGTCATCTATTAAAAAATCATATAGACTATATATTTACCACACACACACACACACACACTCACACACACACACACACACACACACACACACACACACACACACTCCCTGTTTGTTGGCACTTATGGTTCAATGCTACAAATTCAGGTTACTTATCTTCAGAGTTCTCCCCATCCAGAACTCTGATGATTCTGTATTCTATGTTTCTGACCTAGTTTACTTGTCTGCTACTATAATTGACCAAAACTAACTTGGGGAGACAATGGTTTATTTGGCTTACAGATTAGAGTCCATCACAGAGGAAGCCAAGGAAGAACCTGGTGTCAGGAACTGAACGGAAGAGCATGGAGGAAGACTACTTTCTGGCTTGATCTCCATGGCATGCTCAGCTTGTTTTCTTATGCAACCCAGACCCACCTGCCCATGGTTGGTACCCACTATGATATAGGCATTCATGTTTTATTATTATTCATTAAGAAATTTTCTGGGGGGCTGGAGAGATGGCTCAGCAGTTAAGAGCACTGACTGAACTTCTGAATGTCCTGAGTTCAAATCCCAGCAACCACATGGTGGCTCACAACCATCTGTAATGAGATCTGATGCCCTCTTCTGGGGTTTCTGAAGACAGCTACAGTATATTTACATATAATAAATAAGTAAATAAAAATTTTCCCATCAACATGCCCACAGGACAATCAAATAAAGGCAAATGATCAGTTAATATTTACCCTTATCAGATATGGCTCCGTTTCTGTCAAGTTGACAGAATAAAGCCAGCATCTGTCCAAATGTTACAGAAGAGTTTGGCCTTTATGACACCCACCAGGTATCAGGAAATTCTTTAGCAATGCTTTAAGTTCAAGCACAGACAGAGTGTCATGATGTGATATCATGGGTGGCTCAGCTTGTTGCAAAACTTAGGTGTTTGTGATTTTGTCACTTACACAGTTTTTCCTAGAGTTTTTCATACTATGCAAAGAACTATTGAGTAACCCTAAATTGAGAGGGGTGAACAATTCATCTTTAAGCTAAATCACACAAAACTCCATCTGACTCTTTTTGTACTTGACTGCTGATGGTATCTTATCAACTGTGTGTCATTGACATCTTTGTTATTAAATTGGGTAAGCTGTGATAAAATTCATTTCCAGTGTTTTTATAGTACCTTGCTTTCTGTGAAAATCTTGTTTTTCCAACATGACTGTAGCACATGTCTTCAATGAGGCACACAATCACAACATCTGAAAATCACAGAGGTAATTGTGATGCACAGTCATGCCACTAGTTAGATAGGTGGTCTTTTATATTTTTAAAGAGAAATTGGTAGAAATTTTTAAAAATGACATTCTTATTGACACTACTGGGGATATAACTCTTTATTCTATTAGATCATGACCTGTCTGGTTACAGATTTATTGAGCACCGGCCCTGTCCTCATTTATTGCAACTACCATGTCCATCTAGATGGGCAATCCTCTCTTCTCTATATTTTAACCTTGTTTAACTTTATCACCCACTCCATACAATCACCTGCTCTGTATTGAGTCAACCTCCACATCAGTAGGTCCGCCAAAGTCTTCATTTCCATACCATCTGCCCAGTCCTCCCCTCTTTTGTATAGTTGTTTTCCACAGAGACTCTGCTCCAATAGCTTCCCCACATTCATCAGTCTCTTGACAACTGATGTCAAGTCCAGGCTTGCAACGTTCAGAGTCCACAGTGTGTTGTTAGAGTCAAAAACTTGTACACACTCTTGGTGCCCTTATTCCACTCATCACTGTTCATTTACCAGACACAGACTACCTCATTAAATCCCTCACTCATGGGCTGCGGATAAGGATATGTCTCAGCTTGTAAAGCATTTCCCTAACATTCATGAATCCCTGGGTTTGATTCCCAGTGTGACATAAACTATATGTGGTGACATATGCCTATTATCCCAGCATTAGAATAAAATCAGAATCTCATGGTCATTCTCAAGTATATACCCAGTTTAAGGCCACCTTGGAATATATGAGAACCCATCTCAGATTGATAGAGAGAGAGAGAGAGAGAGAGAGAGAGAGAGAGAGAGAGATGGATAGATAGAGGCACTGGATGGGTGACAGGGTGGGTGACTTGGTGGGTAGATGGATGGATGGGTGATGCATGGATGAATGACTGGCTGGACAGACAGATGATTGACAGGTCTTTAAGTTACTCCTCAGTATGTCTAGTATACTTGGCATTATTATTCAGGTGGCAGGAAACACCAAGCAACAGTAACTTACAGGAAGTGCGAGTTGTGGATTGCCTATGAGAAAGCATAGAAAAAGGAGAAACTGAGAAATGCCTCAGGAGGAACATGAAGTAACAGACCCTACACTCTCACTTGCCAATAGGACTCTGAGCAGGAAACCACAGGTATGTCTGGGGTATTGATAAACTTTACTTCCTTCCAACATTTAAGTGCACTTCTCCAGAGCAAAGAAATATCCTGTAGTGACTGTATGTTTCCTCCTACATAAGCCAGCAAGCTACATCCAGCAAGAGGAATGGGGAAAGGTAAGAATCTATCTACAACGTATTTCTGAATCTATAGTTACATCATTTGTGTGCTTATATCCACATAAAACCATAGTGAGGCAACATATTCTAGTTGCCACGAAGACCATGAGAGGAAAAGATGAGCATTATCCAACTCCCGTTTGGTGAGTTTGGTGCAGACAGGCTGGACAGTGAGTGGTTAGAAGCTGCTAGCTAATATTCATGAGACTCCAGCCTGATCTCCTTACAAATAGAGCTTTTGCTGCTGACCTGCTCAACATGAGATCAAATCACAGACACTTATGACCAGAGAATGCACAGTATTCCAGCAGACCTGAGGTAACTTCAATGCACATCCTCTTGCTCTGTGGAGTTGCAGATGTCAGCCAGTGGTCTTGCAAAACTACAGAGTCCAGTCAGCTACCCCACCCAAATTCAGAGCAAAGGGATTGCCCAGCTATCTAGAGAAACAGAGAGCATGCTCTGACTGCTTAGGGCCAGCAGTAGCTGCCCAGTCAGCATCACAAATTAGACACCAAGCAGGGAGGAGATGTGTCCTCACGAAAGAAAAATGAAAAAGAAGTGTCTGTCCTCACAAATGCTCAGCCATCAGGAAAAGAAAGACACAGCTTTATAAATCTCAAGAGATTATTAGTTCTCTAGAAGACACTAACAAAGCTACAATAGCATTGATTATAAAACAGGGAGAGGAATGATAGGAAATCAAGAGCAGTCCAATCCTTAAAACTGTCAGTAAAGTTCAAGGATATGATGACAAAAAATTAATTAAGATATGGACGCAACATAGCAGCTGAATAATCAACCATTTCCCATTAAGACACAAATTTGAACAGCTATCTTTTTTATCAGGATATATTAATCATACAAAATAACTGATTGTCTAATGATGTTTCATATGTAAATGCAGTACCTGGATGGAATTCACATCTTCACCCTCTTGTTCTTTTCTACCTTCTCCTGAATAATCCCAAATTGTACTGTTGTGTGGGGTTTTTTTCAGTTCACCAATCCCATCAATGTTCTTCAATCTGAAAGAATTTCATTGCTTATATACATGTGAGTATAGGTTCGAAGTAGAAATAAGGTATCTTCCTTGTTCACACTCCCCACACACACTTTATTGATTGAGTCTGGGTCACTCACTAATCCTAGAGCTAGCCAGTTCCAGGTAATCTGGCTTGCTCTGGGGAACCCCTATCATAGTTAGGGTGACTACTTCTGTGATGAAACCATGACCAACAGGGACTTGGGAGGGAAGGACAACATGGGTAGGAAATAGTTTGTTTTGCTCACAGTTCCATATAACAGTTCATCATCAGAAACAGTGAGGACAGGAACTCTAGCAGGGCAGGGACCTGGAGGCAGGAGCCAATAAAAAGGCCATGGAGGGATGCTGCTTACTGCCTTGCTTATCATGGGTTGCTCAGCCTGCTTTCATATTGAACCCAGTACCACTGGCCCAGGGATCCCACTCCAACAATGAGCTGGGCCCACCACCATCAGTAATTAATTAAGAAAATGCCCTACAACTGGATCTTATGGAGGCATTTTTGAGGTACCTTCCTTTCAACTTGTGTCAAGTTGACATAAAATCAGCCAGCATTGCTTGTCTCTGCCTTCCAAGTGCTTGGATTACAGGGTGTTGATGCAGCTACCCAGCTTAGAAGTAGGTTCTGGAAATCTGAACTCCACTCCTCATGTTTGCAGGACAAGTGCATTACCCACTGAATCATTTCCATGTCTTTGTACAACGGTACTGGGGGTGTGAATACAAACACTTAATCCACTGAGTCATATTTCAGCCACTTATTACTTCCTCTATAGCTGAATAAAACTTGTGTGTGTGTGTGTGTGTATGTGTGTGTGGGTGTGTGTGTGTATGAGTGAATTTCCTTTATCCATACAACCTTTTATGAACATGTAAGTTGCTTCCATAAGTTGACTATTGTGAATTAGACTACAATAAACATAACTATAACTATAACTATAATAATTGTCTCTATTGTATACTGACTTTGATTTCTTGAACTATACACCCAGAGCAGCCTATGAGGAGCCTATGGCAATTTTAGCTCTATTTTTTGAATGATAGTGACACTGATTGCCTTACTGGCTGCAATAACTTATATTCTCTCCAGTAGTCAAGGGATCTGTTCTCACTGTGCCCTCACCAGTATCCATTCCTGTTTATTACCTTAGTGATGTTCATTTGGACTGGGATGATCATTTTAATTGATTTTGTGCAGCATGAGAGATGGGAGTAGTTTCAATCTTCTACCTGTGGGTTTCCTGTTTAATAGCATTGTTTCCTGAAGAGGCCATCTTACTTACCTTTGTTGAGGGTCAGATGGAAGTAGCTGCATCCTCTAATCTACAACACTGATCTCCATTTTCCATTTCTTGGGCCGGTATCACTCCTGGTACAAGTCAGTATTACCATTTGAAACCAGACATTGTGATGCTTCTAGCATTGTTCTTGCTCAGGATTGCCATGGTCTTTTGTGACCTTTTGTGCTTCTGTATGATTTTAGGGTTTTTATTTCTATTCATGCAAGAATGTGATTGGACTTTGGCAGAGACACATCTGAATCCATTTTCACATTACTGATGCAGACAAAAGACAGACATGGATCTTTGCAAAGCTTTAAGTGTCTTCTTCAATTTCTTTCCTCTGAGCCAATTTCACTGTTCCATTCTTTCTGACCCTGGTTATACTTACTCCTAGGGATTTCCTGGGTCACTGACTATGACTATTGCCCTGATTTCTTCTTCAGTATATTTCCTGTGATGGTTTGTATATGCTTGGCCTAGGGAGTGGCACTATTAGAAGGTGTAGCTTTGTTGGAAGAAGTGTGTCCCTGTGGGTGTGGGTTTTAAGACCCTCATCTTAGCTGACTGGAAGCCAGTCTTCTCCTTAGGCCTTCAGATGAAGATGTAAAACTCTCAGCTCTGCCTGTACCTTGCCTGCCTGGGTGATGCCATGCTCCTGCATTGATTATGGACCTGTAAGCCAGCCTCAATTAAATGTTGTCCTTATAAAAGTTGCCTTGGTTATGGTGTCTGTTCACTGCAGTAAAACCCTAAGACCATTCCTACTGTTATATAAGAATACTACTGCATTTTAAATATTGTCTGGAAATATATCCATTTCTTCTAGATTTTTCCACCTTATCATACAACAACACTTCACAACTATCCCCTAGTAATCCTCTGTCATTATGCCCCCTCTTTAGTCTCTAATTTAATTTGGTCTCATCTCTGTCACTTTGGGTTCATTTGGCTGATGGTACTAATGCTGGTTTAGCTCCTCAGAGGACCAGCTTATCTTATTGGTTCAGTGTAGTGTTCTTTAGTGTCCATTTCATTGAACTTTGCCCTGATCTTTATTGCCTCTGTCTATCACCTAGGGTTTGTCTTGTTCTTGGTTTTCTGAGACTTTGGAGGTACATCCTTAAGTTGTTTTTAGTTTGCTCTGATAATTTGTTTAGATGTTCTTTTTATTATTATTATTAGATATTTTCTTGATTTACATTTAAAATGCTATCCTGAAATTCCCCTATACCCTCCCCCAACCCTGCTCTCCAACCCACGCACTCCTGCTTCCTGGCCCTGTCATTCCCCTCTGCTGGGGCATATGATCTTCTCAAGACTAAAGGCCTCTCCTCTCAATGATGGCCAACTAGGCCATCTTCTGCTACATATGCAGCTAGAGATAGGAGCTCTGGGGGTACTGGTTAGTTCATATTGTTGGTCCTCCTACACAGTTGCAGACCCCTTCAGCTCCTTGGATATTTTCTCTACCTCCTCCACTGGGCTCTGGTATTTTAACAACAGAACTCCTAGCCATAAACTACCAGTTAGCACTGCCTTTGCTGTATGTGAAACTTATGTAAGCTCTGTCTTGATTTTCATATGATTCTAGAATTTTTTTTTCAAAATAGCATGTTTTGTCATTTATTTTTCAAAGATTATTTTTATATTTGAGATTAGGATTAAATTACATTTCTTCCTTCCATTTTCTCTCTCCAAACACTCCCACATATCCCTCCCCAACCTTCTCTTTTTCCCCTAATTGTTATTTCATGCATATATGTATCTATGTCTATAGGATACATACATATCCTATATATACATACTATATATATATATATATATATATATATATATATATATATATATATACATATATATATAATTCTAGGTACAACCTGTTTGGTCTGTGTACTGTCACATGTATGTATATTTTAGGGATGACCATGTGACAATGTTATCTTTTATTTCCTCCCTAGTTTTTTTATCCAAGATAAGTTTCTTTTTTTATTCCTTTTTTATTAGACATTTTCTTTATTTACATTTCAAATGCTATCCTGAAAGTTCCCTATGCCCTCTCCCACCCCTGCTTCCCTACCCACCCACTCTAACTTCTTGGCCCTGGCATTCCCCTATACTGGGGCATATAAAGTTTGCAAGACCAAGGGGCCTCTCTTCCCAATGATGGCCAATTAGGTCATCTTCTGCTACATATGCAGCTAGAGACACAAGCTCTGTGGGTACTGGTTAGTTCATATTGTTGTCCCACCTCCAAGATAAGTTTCTATCTCCATATATTTTTAATTTTTTCATAGTTTCTTTGCTATTGGTTTATTCTAATATGATCTCGTAAGACAAAAGAAATTGTTTCAATTTATTTGTATATGTAATGAATTAGCTTATTTAATTTTTTGAGAATTTAATGCATGAGTACTATATGTACATAATTTCTACCCCTCCTCTCCTCACTCCAACTCCTTCCATGTCCTCCTCCCATGTGCTCCTCCATAAAATCCTTAAAATCTTCTTTATTTTGTAACACATGTATGCATATATGCATATACATATATATACATACATACATACAAACATACATACATACATACAAACATATATACATACATACATACATAATACATTCATACATACATAATACATTCATACACACATACATACAACATCCTGAGATCATTCAGTGTTGCTTGACTGCATATATGTTTAGAGCTGATGACTTGGGATTGCATAATATATCAGGGACTTACCCCTAAAGAGAACATATTCTCTCCTCTTTTGTTTTCATGCCCAGGTGTTTATTTCCCTTACCTATAGGATGGTACACAAACACAATACAAGGGCTTCAGCACTGTGGGGGAGAGGAGTATCCCAGGCCTTTTAGAGTAAGAGAATCTCATACATGAGTTGCAGCTTATCAGACTTCTCCAATCCACATTGGTAAGTCAACTGATATTGTCCTTTTGATGTCCGGCTTAGGCAGTTGTGTCACTGAGATTTCACTGGTCACCTAAATTGTGATAGCTCTTAGACAGATCTCCAATGTCTGTTGAGAAGAATGTGTATTCCATAGCTATCACATGGAATATTCTCTATATGTAAAGTCCCTTTAATCTGTGGGAGAGTTTAACTCTAAAGTTTGTTAGTACTTTGTCTGGATAATGTATTTATTGGTGAGGGTGGAGCATTCAAGTCAACCACTATTTTTGTTCCTGGACCTATCAATCATTTTATATCCAGTTATTTGCTTTGCAAATTGAGTGTGCCAACATTTAGTGCACGTGTATTTTCAATCCTTATATCTTATTTTTCAGTTTTTATTAACATATTAACTATATAATGGGTTTTCCTGTATCATTTTTGTAATGTACATATTGTATTTTCATCAAATACACCTTCCTTACATTCCCTCATCACCCCCACCTCCTCAACTCTTAAGAATCTCGTCCCTCTTCCCAAACACTCTTTTTTTTTTCTGATCCTTGTGTTTTCCTTTTGGGTCTCTCTCTTTAATAATATGTAACCGGAGACTTCATCCATACTGACTAGTTTTGACTTAGGTCTCCTCTGTTGGAGACGGGTATGGCTGCTCCTGCCTCACTTCCTTCACTTTCTTGACCCTTTGTCTTCATCCTTTCACACTCAGACTATATTTTTGCATTGAGGGATGCTTTCTGTACTCAACCAGCATTTCTATCTTGCCCTTCTGTGTCTTTCTAAAGGAGAGTTAAGACTGTTTAGTATTGGGTTATTGAGGAATATATTCAGAGGCTTGTAATTTGATATAATCATTTTACTGGTTGATTTTAATGCTTTATCTCCTCTCTCTCTCTCTCTCTCTCTCTCTCTCTCTCTCTCTCTCTCTCTCTCTCTCTCTCTGAAACAGGGTTTCTCTGAATAACCCTAGTTGACCTGGTATTCACTCTGTAGACCATACTGGCCTGGAGCCTGGAACTCACAGAGATTTCTGCCTCCCAAATTTTGGGATCAAAGGTGACACCACCACCCGGGTGCAGATTGAGTCTTAAACCTTGTTTTCGCAGAGAAACAGCTTATGAAGTTGTCTCTGATTGCAGCCCTACTTGGGTCAAGAGAATTGTGCCCTACCTCCTACGCCTTTAATTTCTTCTGTAAATCTAAAGTTCAGTATTTCTGGGCTTTTCGTTGTCTTGGTCTACACTGTGGTATTATTTCTCCTGCCCCTCATAGGACTCACTTCTCTTGACAGCCTTACAGCTGATCAATGGAAATGCAGGAAGGTCCCAGATAATTCATTATATTCCCCAATCTGTCCTCATTGTGGAACACCTATTCAAGAGAATTGAGAGAACTAGGCACCAGACTAGGATACCATGTTTTAGTTTTGTTTTGTTTTGTTTTGTTTTGTTTTGTTTTATAAGACACCTTAGAAGCAGAAAAAGAAAAGTTGCCTGTATCACCTCTCCCCACATTGGTAGAGAGAGATCCCTACTAAATCAAGAAAATAAAGTAAATTGACTCCAGATCTTAGACAGAAAATCTTGTATCAGGTGTTTCATTATGACACCTAGTGCCAGTCAGAGCCCCACATCCCTTCCCATAAGAAAGTGGCCCAGAACTGAGCCTATAGAACTACACTAGCCCAGGGTTAATGGCTGTCTCTCCCATCTCTACCCCACCTCACTATGAAAGAAGACTCTACGCACTGGAAGATGAGGCAGGAATGTGAACCCGTAACTTAGCCTTACATAATATCCGACCCACTTCAGTGAGATCCAACACTACACAGAGCAAAAACACCTTATCCACTGGCCAGCATTTTCATACTGACTCTCACCCCATCCTGGAGGCCACTGAGACTGTCCCCTATAGGGACAGGTTTGGATTTCACTTGCGACAGCAGCAGCCTTACTCTGGGCTTTAGGGGATCCCTAACATAGTGCAGATTCCTTCATCCATTAGCTCTCTCATGTAACTGACTTCAGTATATCCCAGTATCCAACTCCCTCCTCACAAGGCACATCACCTATTAAAGTCCCAGCTACTGACTTAGGACAAAATGGAATCCTCAAGGTGTTGCCTTAGAATTCAGTGTGAGCCATATAGATGTCTCTTCCCAAGACAGAGACCATGGTGATGCCTCTGGACCTGTCCCCATGCCAGACGGGAAGAACAGTAGCCCACTGTGGGTTGGGTTCTGCCCTGGCCGGCTTACCTGTATCTGAGCATGCTATTTTTAAACCATGAATTTACCTCAACAAAAGGAAGCCTGCAAAAGAAATATCCTGTTCCTCCCAAGTGCTGCATGGTCTCTGTGGGCTTAGGGATATCAGTGTTTCCTACCACAATACCCACTACACCCCTACTCCCAGTCCCAGGCAGTAATCACTGAGGAAAACACGTGAAATCAACACCAAACCATTGTATGAGAGCTATGGGTACACCACAGCTAGAAAGAGTGCTGCAGTGTCTGAGCACATGCTGGTGAGCAGAGGAGGTGCCTGCATCTAACACAGAGCCTGTGGAGACTTCTGAAAGCAAACTTTCTCTTTATGTGGTCCTCTAGTGCCTTTTAACACTACCTTTGAACTTAGGACAAACCTGTGCTTGGTCTACCTCCTAGTGGTGAGACAGAGACAATACCCCCCAACAGGAATATAACCAAAAACCTCAATTTGGGGAGCTCAGAGGAAATGAGCAAGCTGCTAAGAATCTCTAGGTGCTACATATGCAGCTAGAGACACGAGCTCTGGGGGTACTGGTTAGTTCATATTGTTGTTCCATCAATAGGGTGGCAGACCCCTTCAGCACCTTAGGTTCTTTCTCTAGCTCCTCCATTGGGGGCCCTGGGTTCCATCCTATAGATGACTGTGAGCATCCACTTCTGTATTTGCCAGACATCATTGGGAAGAGAGGCCCCTTGGTCTTGCAAACTTTATATGCCCCAGTACAGGGGATTGCCAGGGCCAAGAAGTGGGAGTAGGTGGTTAGGGGAGCAGGGCAGGGGGAGGGTATAGGGAATATTCGTGATAGCATTTGAAATGAAAATAAAGAAAATATCTAAGAAAAGAAAGAATCTCTAGGTGCACACAGTCAAATTGTGAGCACTAAATCCATAACCCATTCCTTGAATACATAGATGGTATNCTTGCCAATACGCTCAAGAGATTTCAAGGAGGCCTGAGGGTGGTATGTGTGTTTGGCACAAACAAGCTTCAGCTTCAGTCCTCAACTCTAGAAAATAAGAAATCATGACTTTTGCTAATGAACAAAATAAAGAAAGGGAGATTCTGGGAAGATTATTCAGATTGTAAAGTGTCTTTTACACAATCATGAGGCCCAGAACACAAACACCTGGCATCTCACATAAAACCAGGCTTGGCACATACTGGTAAAGAAAGCAGAGACAGGAGGGTCCTTCTGGGCTTGNNGGCCAATTAGTCTGACTAANTAAGTGAGNTGTAGGCTCAGTGAGATGCTCTGTCTTAAAAACTAAGCTATCAAGCATTTGAGAAAAACAACAATGGACATCAGTCTCTGCACACACACACACACACACACACACACACACACACACACACACACACACCGAAATCAAAACTCAAGTAAAATCTTCCAAACAGATGCAAAAAGTGACATTTCTTAAAATTCATTACTTTCAAAATGCCAAAGATGAAACTTAATAGATAGGTCCAAAAAGAGTATGCCTCAACATAATAAACACCACACTAAGTGAGGCCCAGCTGATATCACAGGAAAAGCTGAAAGCCTTTTCTCTAAGATCTCAAATGAAACAAGAAAAGTCAAAGATGCTTGCTTTTACTATATTATTCAACTTAATACTTGTCTTAGTTAGGGTTTTATTGCTGAGAACATACACTATGACCAAGGCACTCTTCTTTTTTTTATTGAATATTTTACTTGCATTTCAAATGTTATCCCCTTTCCTGGTTTCCTCTCTGAAAAGCACACTCCCCCTATCCCCTCCCCACTCCCCCATGTCCAGCTCACCAAGCCACCCACTCCTGCTTCCTGGCCCTGGCTATTCCCCACATTGGGGCATAGACCCTTCATATGACAACTGGCTTCTCCTCCCACTGATGACCAACTAGGCCATCCTCTNCTGCATATGCACCTGGAACCATGAGTCCCACCATGTGTGTTCTTTGGTTGGGGGTTTAGTCCCTGGGAGCTCTGGGAGTACTGGCTAGTTCATATTGTTGTTCCTCCTATGGGGCTGCAAACCCTTTCAGCTCCTTGGGTCCTTTCTCTAGCCCCTTCATCAGAGACCCTGTGCTCAGTCCAATGGATGGCTGTGAGCATCCACCTTTGTATTTGTCAGACTCTATAATTCGCCTGTCAGGAAGCACTTTTTGNCATCCAAAAAGTGTCTGGGTTTGGTGATTGTAAATTGGATAGATCCCCAGGCAAGTCAGTCTCTAGATAATCATTTCTTCAGTCTCTACTCCACACAACGTTTCTCTAGTTCTTTCATGGGTGTTTTGTTCTACCCTTCTAAGATGGATAGAACTATCCACACCATGGTCTTCCTTCTTCTTGAGTTTCATGTGGTTTGTGAATTGTATCTTGGGTATTTTAAGTTTCTGGGCTACTATCCACTTACCAGTGAGTGAATATCATATTGTATTCTTTTGCGATTGGGTTACCTCACTTATGATGTTATACTCCAGATCCATCAATTTGCCTATGAATTTCATAAATTCATTTTTTAATAGCTGAGTAGTACTCCATTNTGTAAATGTACCACATTTTCTGTATCCATTCCTCTGTTGAGGGACATCTGGGTTCTTTCCAGCTTTTGGATATTATAAATATGGCTGCTATGAACATCGTAGAGCATGTGTCCTTATTACATGTTGGAGCATTTTCTGGGTATATGCCCAGGAGTAGTATTTCTGGGTCCTCAGGTAGTTCTATGTCAAATTTTCTGAGGACCCC
>NW_018391990.1:10647-16574 GCF_900095145.1 Mus pahari | reverse complement strand
CCAGATGTCCCTCAGCAGAGGAATGGATACAGAAAATATGGTACATTTACACAATGGAGTACTACTCAGCTATTAAAAACAATGAACTTATGAAATTCTTAGACAAATGGATGGACTTGGAGGATTTCATCCTGAGTGCGGTAACCCAATCACAAAAGAACACCCATGATATGCACTCACTGATAAGTGGATTTTAACCCAGAAANTTAGAATATCCAAGATACAATTTACAAAACACATGAAATTCAAGAAGGAAGACCAAAGTGTAGATACTTTGCTCATTCTTAGAATAGGGAACAAAAACCTGTGGAAGGAGTTACTGAGACAAAGTTCAGGGCAGAGCGTGAAGGAAGGACTGTCCAGAGACTTCCCCACCCGGAGCTCCATCCCAATTTACAACCACCAAACCCAGATACTATTGCATAAGCCATCAAGATTTTGCTGACAGGACCCTGATATATCTCTGTCTTGTGAGACTATGCCAGTGCCTGGCAAATACAGCAGTGGATACTCACAGTAATCTATTGGATGGAACACAGGGCTGCCAATGAAGGAGCTAGAGAAAGTACCTAAGGAGCTGAAGGATTCTGCAACCCTATAGGAGGAACAACAATATGAATTAATCAGTACTCCCCCTCCCCCAGAGCTGTGTCTCTAGTTGCACATGTAGCAGAGGATGGCCTAGTTGTCCATCAATGGGAGGAGAGGCCTTTTGTCTTGTGAAGATCATATGTCCCAGTACTGGGGAATGCTAGGATCAGGACGTGGGAGTGGGTGGATTGGGGAACAGGTTGGGGGAGGATGTAGGGGGATTTGGGGATAGCATTTGAAATGTAAATGAAGAAAATATCTAATAAAAAAATTGATTTGTTCCTCAGAAACCATTCCTTTCTATAGAACACAAAGCATTACTTTGTTTTGCTTCAAATAAANTCTCATGACTTCTTGAAAGTCTCCAACAGAAATGCAAATACAGGATATTGCCAAAAGCTTACTGAACATCTGATGGGTTGAACTGTGTAGAGCTTTACCTAACTTGAAGNATCAGTTAGTTTTAGATGGGTGATACCTAAATCATTTCCTGAAAACACTGGAATTGAGGGACAAAATGGATCATGATATTGTTTTCTCTATTACTATTTTTTCCATTGTTGAGGAAGCCCTGCTGTGCTAGGAAGACATATCTCTACAGCTGTTCATGTTTAGATTTCTTTACTGATAAGTGAACCAGGTAGGTTATCTTCACTGTTCTTCCACACCTCCATTTCCAATTCTCCAATCTCATCCCCATTNTGCAGCAGGTAGCATGCAGAGGTCTCTCTACCCTCTCTACTTTCCCTATGGACTCCACAAACCTTTGGGGCAGACCCAGTTTTCCTGCTTCCTACAGATTTTCTCACCCCCACTCTCCTAGCCTTTCCCTATTCAATTTTGTCAGCTCCTAACTCCTAGAAAACATTCTCTCTGGGAAACTACAGTGTCCCCATCTTGCAGGGACACAAATATACTTTATATCAGGCCACCCAGAGTCACCACATACTCCTAAAGTCCAGTGAAGTCCAACAGAAAGCAAGGCGTGAAAAACCCACCCTACAAAGACAAGACAAGATATAAACTCCTAGAATCATAATCAGCTCAAATTTACATGCTTACATATTAGAGTAAAATCAGTTAAATAGCTAGCCCTAAATTTCATAGCTAGAGCCTAGCAACCCTATTAGTATAGGTTCTGAGAAATATAGCTAAAGCACAATAAAGGCAGTTTACAAGAAGCACACAGTCAAGATCAATTTAAATGAAGAGAATCTCAAAGAAAATTCACTACAAAGACAAGGTTGACCATTCTCTCCAGATCTTTTCAATATAGTATTGGGAGTCTTAGAAAGAACAATAAGACAACTGCACGTGATCACGGGGAGACAAATAAGAAGAGAACAAGTCAAAGTTTATTTTAAAATGATATAATTGTATATACAAGTGACCTTAAAAGTTTCACCAGGAAACGTTTAAAGCCAATAAATATTTTCAGGGAAGTAGCAGGGCACAAAACTAACACATAAAGATTATAGCCTACATACAAATGAAAAATGGACAAGAATCTAATATATTATGATTATGATTTCCCTTTTCCCAATGCCTCCACATTTCTTGTCACTTCCCCTCCATTCCAGTTCCACAATCTGTCTCCCATTAGAAAAAAATGCCAGACACCTAAATAATCATAATAAAATATAGTATAAACAAAACCAAAAAAAAAGAAACAGGGCACACATACACACACACACACACACATACACACACACACACACACACACAGAGTAAAAGCAGAAGAAATACAAAGAACACTCATGTAAAACACAAGTAAAAGCAGAGATACACATATTCACCCATCTCACCCAGGGATTCCCTAAAGAAATCAAAACCAGAAGGAATAATACATATGCAAAGGACCTGTAAGGTTTAAAAAAAATCCCCTGACAAATCATAAAACAACTTCCAAAGCTGCCATTGTGTTTTTTTTTCTCCTTTACTAATATTTTCACTTTATATCCTGATCACAGTCCCCCTCCCTCCTCTTTCTAGTTCCATACTCCAATTCCCCTTTCCCTATTCCATCTTCCCCATTCTCTTCAGAAAAGTAGACCCCCTCCCTTGGTACCCACTTTATTATACCAGGTTGCCTCAGGACTAAGTGCATCCTTTCCCATTGAGGCCAGACAAGGCAACCCAGCTAGAGGAATGGAATCCAAAGGCAGCCAAAAGAGTCTGAGTCAGAGACAGCCCCTGATCCAGTTGTTATGGGACCACTATAAAGACCAAGATATGTGGGAACTAAAAGGGGGGCATGGAAGAGGTGTGAGAGGAGGATGGCCCATGTCTAGCCAGAGTTCCTCCTATGCTCTGGGCAGGCAGACATGGGAGGGCTGCCAGATGCTTTCCACTTTGCCCCTGGTGAGCATCTAAGTCACTGACCCCACTCGACAGGGAGTGGACAAGAGGTAGCCCCCCGAAACCAAGGGGCCCCAGCGTGACATCCTGTGCCCCAGGATTATGGGAGAGAGGGCTGGAGGATAGAGGTTCCTATGCAGGCAAGAGTAAGCACAGATAAACAGAGACAGTCTATGGTTTTAGTGCTTTATTGTAGAAAGGCAGGGAGAAAGAGAAAAGGTAGAAGAGAGAGACAGGCCATGGACAAGAGGAGAGAANGGTAAAGGGAGAGAGAGAAAAGAAAGGCTAGAGAGTAAGAGGGAGAGAGAAGAAGAGAGTGAGAGGAGAGGAGAGAGGAGAGAAGAGTGAAAGGGGAGTAAGAGCAAGAGAGCAAGAGAATGAGGAAGGAGAAGGAAGGAAGGAAAGATGGAGGAAGAGAAAGATAATCCAGATTCTGCGTGGCTTTAAATAGCCACAGGTCCTTTGAATGGACAGTTACTATGCATAAGGACAGCAGCGGGCATGTTGGCTTTATCTTTAAAAGTGGAAAAATCATTTCCATAGTGAAAGATAGTTCTGCTGCCAGGAACGGCCTTCTCACTGATCACCACATCTGTGAAATCAATGGACAGAATGTCATTGGTTTGAAGAATGCTCAGATTGCAGATATACTGTCAAAAGCCAGGACTGTGGTCACCATCACAATCATGCCTGCTTTCATCTTCGAATACATTATTAAACGGATGGCTCCCAGCATTATGAAAAGCCTGATGGATCACACCATTCCTGAAGTTTAAACCCTTGTACAATCCATCACAGCTGAATGTTTCTAGTTTTCCTCTTCAGCAACTTGTCTATTTTGCACATGAAGCTTTCCCGGATCCAGGGAGAATATGCTGCATGGAGACCCTTCTATCTTCCCTCATAGCTGGGAACCTACTCTATCTGATATCGGCTTCAGATTTTAAGATGGGTGTAGTCTTAGTCTGGTTTTACAGATGTGAAACTCTCAAAAGATTTACTGACTTCCCTAGACTGGGTCCCTTACAGGGAACCTGATGTTTTTATATAAGCCATTGTCATTAGGATGACTGGTGTAGGCTTAGCTGTGTCTGAGACCTGGTCAGCTTTCTCCTAGAACAGAGCACAGTCCTAGTCATGCGCTTCAATTCTGTGGCATACTTGGACTTTAGTACGTTAGCATAGTACATTTAGAATGATTGCCTTTGATAGATTTTTTTTTAAGTTTTCTCTGTGAGAGTGTGTAAAATTCCAATTAACACTGTTTTCATTCCACGAAAGCATTACACAGTTGTGTGTAGGTTGCAAGAGACTGTAATGATTGTCACTAAATCTTAACTACCTTCATTTAATATGGTTCAATTAACTTAACTACAGTAAGCATTTAGAATAAAAGCCAAAATAGAATTATTGCTGCCTTCTGAAACCTGAGATGTTAGCTCTCTATTAAGCTGTTCTGTGCTAGACCTGAGCATCTCATTGGTAAAGCAGAGCTGCCTACTTGTATCAAGATTTTCTAGTCACTGCATAAAGGAATGCCTAAGAGTTGCTGTATTGCTTTCTGAGAAACAAATTGCTATATATTTCATGTAAAAGTTGTTATACTAAATAGAATCCATTTTGGAGTCTCTTTTTCACTTATAGATTAAGTTGGTAATATCTAATTTGCCGTTTCAGTCCTAACATTATGTAACTTTAGCCAGGCTGGAGTGGTTTTAGAATGTTTCCCTAGTCATCTTACTTTGTTCCATTTTCTGACTCTGTCCTATAAAAAAAAATGGCAATGACACTTTATCCTGATTTTTTTTTCTTTCTTAGTTTGTGCCTATCCTATTATTTTATGTGATACTATTTTATTAAATGTATAAAAATGTTAAATTTTAGTCTGTCTGTGATTGCATCAATCCTTACTGTGAGGTGAACAGCCTTAGCTAAGACTGCCTGGAAATACACTTGCTGGGCATCCTTCTTGGCCAGCCTGTGGCCACCTTCACCCTGTGCACTTGACATCAGTGAAGGAACCTGGAATGGCTGCTGTGTCTCTAGTGAAACCCGAGACCATCCACAAGTATTAGTGACCCTTAAAACTAACTCAAGATTCTACTACTTCAGTCTGGTTCAAGAATGTTTCCTTTTCTCTATAACATGCTTCAGAAAATTTGTAATCTTGTAGTTGCTATTCAGAGACTGAATGTAAAAGAAAATTACTGCAGTTTCCATATAGGCTGCCTTGTTGGAAATTTATAGTTCCCAGTTTGATTATCCACCTTGTTTTCTGGACTTGGTTCTGAATGTAGGTCCAAAAGAAATGAAGTTGTATTTGTGTCGTAAAGTATGGTTTTGTAGAAGGAAAAAAAAAAAAGAGAGATAGAGAATGAGGAAGGGCCAAACAGCCCTTCCTATGGTGTGCTGTTGCTAGGTAACTGGGGAGGAATTAAGCCAGTAAGTCAGAAGCTTGGGACATTGCCTTTGTGACTACTAGCCACATACTTCTCCTGTGGGGGCCGAGAGTGCAGTAATTTTGACAGGAGCCAGGGTCCAGGAGACATGAGAGAACTCCTTGGAGATCCCATGTAAGTGAATTATCACCTCCGGGCCCCGGGGTTCAACATCTAGCCTCAACTAGAAAACAGGCTGTGCATAGCCCAATGCCCCACAAAGCTACACATGTGTAGGGGGTCTACTTCCAGGCCATGAATGCTCTTTGTTTGGTGGTACAGACTCTTTGAGCTCCCATGGGCCCAGGTTAGTTGACTTTGTAGGTCTTCTTGGAGTGTACTTGATACCTCTGGCTCCTTCAATCCTTCTGAGTCTTTCACAAGACTCCCTGAGCCCTGACAAATGTTGGGCTGTGGATCACTTACATCTGTTTCCTTCAGCTGTTGGGTGAAGATTCTCAGATGACATTTATGCTAGGCTCCTACCTGCTAGCATAGCTGAGCATCATTAATAGAATCAGTGTGTGTTTTGTTTGTTTG
>NW_018391990.1:5804-8843 GCF_900095145.1 Mus pahari | reverse complement strand
TCTCCAAAGATTGCAAAATGCTCCAAGAAGTACTTCTTTACTTCATATCACCTTAGCAGTACTGAGTTTTTATCTATACCATTAGTCTAATTCGTCTCAGGTTCTTGGCCATCCAACAATGTCAGGGATGGGTTCCATTTAGTGGGATGGTTGGTTGCTCCCACAACTTATGTGTCACAATTGTCTCAACGTATCTTACATAATTCACCATTGTAGATAGAAAGTTTTGTGTTTGGGTTATCATTTGCCTTCATTCTCTGCAAACTTTTTTTCCAATTTTTTTAGGTATTTACTTCATTTCCATTTTAATTGCTATCCCCAAAGTCCCCTACCCACCCACTCCCCCTTCTTGGCCCTGGTGTTCCCCTGTACTGGGGCATATAAAGTTTGCAAGACCAAGGGGCCAAAGATGGCTGACTAGACAATCTTCTGCTACGTTTGCAGGTAGAGACATGAGCTTTGGGGGTGCTGGTTAGTTCATATTGTTGTTCCACCTGTAGGGTTGCAGACTCCTTCAGCTCCTTGGATGCTTTGTCTAGCTCCTCTATTGGGGGCCCTGTGTTCCATCTCTGGAAACTTTTCAGTGTGCTTTATAATACCATAAACATCAGTCTACAGGGTTGAAATACCATTAAATTAACCCATTCCTGGTACTGGAAGGACCATTTGGGGAGAGAAATTAGTTCTGTCTCCTCTGTTATTTGCCATTTTTATTGATTGCCTTCATACATGCATATATTTTATGAAGCTTCTACTACATTAGGTTTCCATCCCACCCCTCAAATGATGAAGTGGTTTATCAGTCCCTTCTTGCACTTCCCCCTTCACTCTCCTTTTCCCTTTCTCTGTGTGTTTAATACTCCTGTCTCAGTGCCTGCCATATACACCTATAACTATCTATTGTATTTTCCATTCTTAGGTAGATAAACCTCCTAGTCTCATACTCTATACCTAACTTCTCTGGCTATTTAGACTATAGCTGGATTATCAATGACTTAACAGATAGCATCCAAATAAAAGTGAATATACACCATATCAAATTCATCTTTTTGTGTCTGGATTACATTACTCAGGAAGATTTTTCCTAACTCCACCCAGATACCAGTAAATTTCATTATTTCATTTTTTTCAATGACTGAGAAATATTCCATTATGTAAATATACCACATTGTTTTCATCCATACACCCACTGGCAATTATCCAGGCAGTTTCAAATTCCTGACTCATATGTTAAAGATTCAGTGAACATGTGTGAGCAACAATCTCTGTAGTAGTGTTTTTAATCCTTTGTGTATGCCCAAGAGGTGTATAGTTGGATCCTGAGACATAGCTATTCCAAACTTCCTTAGTAACCCCCACACTGACTTTTGTAGTAGCTGTAAATTTTACTCCTATTAACAGTGGATGGATGTTCCCTTTACTCCTAAAGCATGAGCTGTCAGGTAGAGACCCTGTACATATTTGCCTTTCAATATATCCTCACTAGGAACAACAACAGATTAACAACTAATCATGGAACAATAAAAACACATGGAATTATGTTATCAGTACTGCATGCTTGTTATTTGTAGACACTGTTAAAGAAAAGAAAGTGTGCTTGAGACAAGTATAGCAGTAATGCTATAATGGGTGTAATAATAATTAGATTGCCAGATAACTGATGCAAAAGTACTTCACATATCTGATATTCAGCTTAATAATTAATATTCTTGTCAGGAAGTGAGATTGTGCAAAATTTATCTCTCACAAAATTGTACAGCCTAAGACCTGTGACATTTATATAATCACCCAAAAAAGAGGACGAAATCATTACTCAATATTTCAGGACAAGTACTGTACACACTAATTCTCTTGAGCTCAGAGTGTCATGAAGGGGTCATGCCCAAGTGTTTGTCCAAGGCAGTGTTTGTGCATGTTCATGTTCTCTGTAGGAAAACCTTCACTCAAAATAAAGCTTCTTTAAGTAGGAAAAATTTAAGAAGAGAATAAGGTATCTGCAAATCAATGAATGAACAAAACAAAACAAAACCCATAAACTTGGAAATGGTAAGGCAATTTAAAAAACTAAGAGAGCAATATGCAGAAAGCAGAGGGAAAGAGGAAAAAGGAAGCTGCAGAGAGAACAGGAGGAACAGGCAGGCTTCTCCTTACCATGGGACAGAACAGGTATTTTCTTAATAGCAAGGTAATTTTAGTCTTATTGAACAGTACAAAGCTTTCTTCTTACAAACTTGGGTTTAATTCATTTAGCATTAATAGGGTAGAAATTTTTCTTTCTCTATGCAATAAAGATTGGAGACTATTTTTCATCCAGAATGATTGAGTTCTTTCTGCATTGATGCTTGGTCTTTTGCTGTAAATGCATATGTAAGTTTGGATGTGTGTGTAATTATATAATTATGAAAATGTATGTAAGCTGGGCCCAAAATGGAGATTAAGAAATTTTTATGCATGATTCTATATANGAATTTATGTGAGTTTAATCCATATTTGCTTGTGTAAAATGTTTCTTTCCTTGTGCAAGCATGATCCTTTTCTCCTTGTTCAATAGAAATTTACTTCACCAAACTTCCCCCTAGCCTGACAAGGAAGAGACATTTGGATAAAAGGGAAAAGTCTCTAACAATTAATCCATTACATCTTCTCCCACTCTTATGCTACAGGTATTAATCACCTAATCCAGTGGCTTTTAACTCTCAGAAAGAGCTAGAAAGTTTTTAGGACGTTTTAGAAACTATCAACAAATATTTAATATAGTTAGCAAGCTTGAGCTTCTGGAGACAATAAGTCTTTAAAGCTACATTTGAGTCTGATTCTGTGTCTCCTTTCAACACACTACAGGCTGGAATGCTCCAGGCATACTTTGATCAATAAACCTTTTCCTTATAATTATATAGACAAAACTTGAAGTTTTATTATTACTTATAATACTGTTGACTATATTTATAATGGCAAAAGACAGTGAATATACAGATGAATTGAAAATAGTACTTTAAGAAAATTATAACAATGCAAGTTTATCTAGTGATATCATATACA
>NW_018391990.1:1707-5040 GCF_900095145.1 Mus pahari | reverse complement strand
TGGGCTTAGATATGCACAGGAGCCTGTAGAAAGAAATAGTGAGACAACAAAAAGGTGAGGCAGGCAAGTTGAGAAGACCTTAGACCTGCTTTCAGCAGAGGGCATCCTGAGAACTGTGGAGAATATGTGGACATAGGAGATGACAATCCCAATGAAGCAGCCAAAGACCACTGCAGTCATGAAACTAACCATTCCTATTACTACAACGTGATCATTAGAGCAGGACAGCTTGAGCAACTGGGGGACATCACAGAATAATTGGTGAATTATTTTGGCCCTACAGAATCTAATAGAGAATATGGATACTATATACAGGGTTCCTGGAATGACACTGCTTAGCCATACTGCTGTCACAGCCCACCTACACTTTCTGGGACTCATGATGNCCTCATAGTGGAGTGGAAGGCAAATAGCTACATACCGATCATATGACATCACTGTGAGAATAGCCACCTCACCCCAGGCAAAAGCTGCATAGAAAAAAATCTGCAGCATGCATTGTTCATATGAAATGTAGCCACTTCCTGCCAATGAACTGGCAACATACTGGGGAACTGTGACTGAGAGGGATGAGAGGTCCAGAATGGAAAGGTGCTTCAGAAAGTAATACATTGGAGACTGGAGCTGTGGGTCNAGTGTTGTGATGGTGATAATGATGAAGTTCCCTGCTGAGCCAAATAGGTATGTCACCAAGAAGAGCAAAGCATGCAAGATCTGCANCTCACGGTTGTCAGAGAATCCCATGAGGAGAAATCCGCTCATTGTGGTTATATTTTTTACAGTCATTTCAGTAATAAAATTTGTGGTAGAAGCTGGAGAATAAAGTAATATATTAAATGTAGTAGCATTTAACCTTGCTCCATTATTTGTTTATCAATATTTATTTTAATAATTACTCTATATACTCTATCTCTCTTCTCTCTAGATCTATCATCTATCTATGCATTTTTCTATCATCTATAGATTCTCTATTTGTTGACAATCATAAGTGAGAGCACACTTTTTTCATCTGCATAGACCTTACACTATCTACTCATAAAGCAGTAGCTACAGGTACATGTATATGTGGTCCATCACTGGTTCTCTCAAGGAATGTGGTTGTGTTTGCTCCATGAAAAAGTACTGTTCCACTGCTACAGTTAAAACCTGTTCATTTTCTTTAAGTCATCAATAAACACACTGTGATAGACTATGGAGNAGAAGTTTTTGAACATGGGATTAAATACCATTGTGGCAAATGAAATAGGCACTATAAGTAATACATCAGGAATTAAACTTTATTTGGTTGTCCACTTGAAACAACTATTCTCTCTTAGTGAACAATACTGTTGTTACTGTAAGAGGTTATTGGTCTTTGTAGAATCAAGTATAAAAATGATAGTTTTATTGCTCTTAAATTACCATGCAGTAATTATTAAAATGAAGGACAAAAACACTTGTGCAAGGGCAACACTCAAATCCCTTTCTCAATTTNCATACCCTATTTCATTTTAAGGAGTGTTTTCGAGGTCAAATAGTTTCTCTTTGAATTCTGTTTTNATTTNACTGCAGCCTATACCACTAACCTCAAATGTAGCCATCAAACAGTTATTAGAACTTACCACAAGCAAAGACAACGGCAAAGACAGATGTTGATTTCTCAANGTAGCTTAAGATGTGGAGGAAAATGGCCAATATCCAATAAGAGATTGGAAATGTAAAGTCATTTATGTTTCAGATAGAAGTCATGTTTTAGTTCATCATCCTTGTTTTGATANTTGATGAATTAAAAATAATCCATCATTCTTCCCATGNACGATGAATGTTAGTGCTTGATGGCTGATGAAAATGGAGTGTCAGCTTCCTGCATGTTTTTTTTTTCCATTACTGAGTTTTGTGCAAAGAAAGAAAACATGCTCTTTTGGTCTTTTGAAATTTTAAGTCCTGTGAAATATCATCAGATACTTTTTGTGCCTACCTAAAAATTATGTGCTTACAAATGTAATTGCAGAATAAAATTGAGGTCATACTTTTCAATCTTGAGGCATCTTACATTAAGTGGCATCTCTCTTGTGACAGAACAAATTCATTCTACCTCCCTCACAACTCTTTTGCAAGAATGAACTTGATCCAAATAATTCCAAACATACATCCAATTACTTGCTAGGACATTATAATTTGATTGTAACTAAAGTGATCTTAGAGCCAACCATGACATGAGAAAATGAGTCCCAGGATCTGTGGCAGCAGCATGCCAAATTCAAACCAGTGTGAGCTCCACAGGAAGATCCTTCACTGATAGGAAAATAAAACACTGTTAAATAAACTAAATAACTTTTGTATCATCTGGTACAACTTTTGTGTTTGAAAGTCTCTATGTACCTCAGTCATAACTTGAATCTTTCTAGAATATCCTCTTACCCTTAGATTTCTTCAATACTTGATATACACAAAAGATATCAGAGCAAACCAAAGATCTCCCTTATGTTTCTTACAGTTTTCATCTTTTCAAATTCTTTACTTTGGTAGTGTTTTTCTTTGAGGTCTGTCAATTGATAAACATATTTATAATTATTGTTCACAATTCATTTTATATTGTTCTTTTAAATTAACATTTTAATCTGACAAACAAAACTGGTTCATTTAATATTAATCTTTAAATCTGATATATCAATCCAGCACTGAGAGTTAAGAAAGCTGAGTAATATTGTTTATTTCTATATGTGAGACAGGAGGTATTTTTGAGTCCTTCCTAAAACAGATCTCCCTTGATTTACACAGGTAGTTTTATCAGCTTGGTATTAAATGTTTTAATAGGAAAAGTTTGAAAGTTAGTAATTTAAATAACAATATTACCATTGAGTTATAAAAATTTTCNCATATCAGAAAAGATACAGGGAAAGAGAAACAATCACATTGATCTTGTCTACCTTGGGCTGTCTCTCTTTTTGACATCTGAGAGCTGTTGAAGAAGTGCTTTAACTGTTTACAGAAGTGTCACATATGCGANGTTATAATATGTTAACTTTTCTCATTCATTAGTCTTCTTACATGGTCCCTTATTATATTTATATGAATTTATAAAACGTGTGTATTTTCAGTAAGGTCCCCTTGCTTCCTTGTTATAATGATAATTTTGATTTTCCAAACTAAGTTACATTGTAAGGTTGTGATAGAATTTCCATAAAATACTTATATTTCCTTATTCAAGTTTGCCAAAACTTACTCCAAGATGCCTTGTTGTGTGTGTAGCTCTTCATGATGATCTGCATTTCCTAACAGTTCTTGTTTACAATTGCATATTTTTAAANCTTATTATGTCCCTAGAGTACAATTGTGGTGAGCTGTCTTCTT
>NW_018391990.1:0-953 GCF_900095145.1 Mus pahari | reverse complement strand
TTTGTGGGTAAAGAGTAGGACACTGTGACCGTTGGTTCCAGTAGCTGAAGATTGCCACCTGACNTTTAGAGAGCCCCTGGACTCTTCCCCCCTCCCTTGGAGCCTCCTCTTGCCTATGCTTATATTGCCACTCTTGAATAGTTTTTCAGAGCTTGATCAGTATGATTGACTTGCTCTCATTCTTCATGTCTCCATCCCTCCCACTCTCTCACTCCCTTGCCCTGGGTCTCTGCTGATTATCCCTGTGGGTGGGGACAATGCTATAGAAAAATAAGTTAACTCCATGAAAATTAAATTCTTTTTCACAGAAAGTGAAGCATTCCTTTGTTTTGTTCCCTTAANATTCCATAATTTCTTGAAAGTTATAAGTAGAAATTCAATTATATTTTTCCAAAAGCTTTCTGCACATCTGGTGGGTTGCATTGTGAATAGTTTTCCCTAATTTGAATCATCAATTCATTGTCAATTGGTGGCCCCAAATCCTTTCCTGAAAAAAAAATGGAGTTGAGGGACAAAATGGATTATGATATTGCTTTTTTATTATTATAAANTTTCCATCTCTCTACTACTAAGCTATATGTCTACAACTACTCATATTTGGAATTCATTTACTTGTTTTCATGTGTAATATGCAGATGTTTTGTCTGTNTNTATGTAGCTGTGTTCTATATGTGTGTCTAGGATCCCTGGTGCCCAGAAAGTGTATGAAAACTCTTGCAACTAGAGTTATAGAAACTTGTGAGTCATGTGGATGATAGAAATGTAAATTGGCTCCTCTGGAAAAATGGTGCTTTAAAACACCATACATCTCTCCAGTCCCAGCTATTAATATTTTAAACAAGAACAAAACTACCTTTGTGACAAAAATAGATCTAACTTTAAAATTTGTTTCCTAATTTTATATTATGATATGTCTTTGTTATGTATCAAGTAGCATTTGAATTTTCATTTTT
>NW_018391989.1:0-3403 GCF_900095145.1 Mus pahari | reverse complement strand
TAATAAAGTTATTTATGAATTTAATAATAAAAAAAAAGATATTAGAGAGGTGAAAAAGTAGAAAAAACAGGTACATTTTTGAAATTGGTAATGTAATTTTAAGTATTGTTTTTTTTTTTTTTAACTTGAATTGTAGTGGGTGTTGCTGGTGTCACTGAATGCATTCTGGAGTATGATCTGCAGGACCTTTGTAGCCCAGCATGGGACTAGATGATAGCTCATCCTAGGTTCTCCATGTGGTACTTCTAGTTTATTATTAATTTTAATATAATAAGTAAAACTTATGCACCAATTTTTTATTCCTCCACTTTACATCCCAACATCATGCCCTGCTTCTCCTCCCAGTGCCCATCACACTGATCTTCACCCCATTCTCTGCTCCCTATTTAGAGGAGAAAGGGAAGAACCCCTGGGGTCATCATCTTAAGAGGTCCCTTCCAGTCCCCCTGTCCTACACTGTTTCCACACATCAAGTCACTGCAGGACTAGGCATATCCTTTCCCACTGAAGCCAGACAAGGTTGCCCTGTTAGGGAGAGAGGGTGCAGAGGCTGGTAACAGATTCAGAGTCAGCCCTCACTTCAGATGTTGGCAGACACAAATGAAAACCAAGCTGCATGGTTGCTAAATATGTGTAGGAACCCAAGTCCTGGTCATGGTCTCACTTTGGTGAGTGATTTAGTCTCTGGCAGCCCATAATCTATATTCTACAAGACTCCCTGATCTCCATCTGATACAGTGTTTTTAGTTTTTATAAATTTCAACATTATAGGCAAAATTTATACATCAAAGTCTTTTTTTTATTTTAGATTTCTAATGGTTCTTTCAAATGTCTTTGGGAGAAAAACCATGTCATCAAATTTTCCACATGTTTTTAATGATCAAACAACTTGTACTGAAGTATATTCTGACAATCTTCTATAAACTTTATCTAAGAATTGGAAGGGAAAGTTTGAAAATGAGCAGAGAGGAAGACTGAGAAACTTGAAATATTGATACATTGACATTGAAACAAGAAATTTGTCTCTGAGTGAGGGCTAGCAAGCAAGGGAGCAGAAATGGCTGGAGTTGTATCTCCACAGTGGAGTACAAGCCTGGCATGCACAAAGTTCAAGGAATTGGCTGCAGTGACATATGATGCTACTGCAAATGCCAAACAAGAGGGAAGTGTTTCTACCACTTAAAATAACTTTCAATCTGAATCCCATGATACTGTTGTTATTTATCATTGCACAGAATACAGGATATTCAGGTGCCTCCTCTCAGAGGATTGCTCAGCTCCTATTCCAGATCCATAAATTGCAACTGATTGTGACATCTGTGTCTACAACATGAAATTATTGACTATGAAAGCACAAGCAGGCTATGCACATACACACTCCAACACTCCATCAAGGTGCTTCCTTAAAACCTGTGTCACCTCAACACTTTCATTACCCTCAAGATCACCACAGGAAAATGGCAAGCAGAACGAAGTGCTTGATTATGCGATTAACTTTATTGTCCTGGGTTGAAGTATATGTTCAATCATATGAATGTGACATGCAGATTGCTGTGCAAATTTAATTTGACTGGCTATGTGGAATCTGAAAACTATTCTGTTGCTAATGGAGGACTATTTCCTGTTGACTATAGGACCATGCCAACAAGTGACTCTGATGAGGATCCAGAATCACCCATGTGTGAGGGGTAAGCCATTGTTAAATAGTTTTTTATTCTTATTTATTTATTTTATTTTTTATTTTCTCTCATTACTTTGGATGGCCACAAAAGGGTAGATATCTTGGAGCATAGATTTCATTTGAAGTTCTCACTCTGCCTTCACCTCAGTTTATATTGCTAATGGTTTTCTATGGCAGGGTCTCAGAAAGTTGCTTCTCAGAGATTCTCTTGGACTAGCAGCAGCAGTATCTAAAAGCTTCTTAGTCATATAGAACCAGAGCTTGCACACCACATCTGCAGAAGAGAATCTACACGTTCAGAAGACCTCATTCAGTGTGTGTGAACACTGATGTTTGAGAAGCAGAAATTCTACACAGTGTGCTGTAGCTCTACTGTTGATTGTTACAAGCTCAAGTTCAGGTGAGCAGTCTGGGAATTTTGCTGTTTCTGAGGGAATGTTCATGATAGGACTCTGACTTGCAGGAAAAAGTCTGTCCCTACTGCTGTGTCCTGCAAGATAACCTATCAAAAAATTGAATTGTTAATACACATATGAAGCAATTATTTTGAGAAAAAAAGTTGGGGCAGGAATTATATATATATATATATATATATATATATATATATATATCACAAACTCCCACAAAATTGACATGAAATTAATGCCAGAATAAAAAGAAAACAAATACAATAACATATAATTTCATTGCCATCTCAAAAGAGCTTTTTTATTTCTTATATCTTTTTTTGTGTTTTTGAAAATAAATTGTTTATTGTCAATAATATGAGGGCAGCACAGGTTCTATTTATATTAGCCATTTTACCTTATGCAGCAAACATTTCTGTGATCCTGTGTGGTCATTATAGCTGGTTCTAGAGTTTTTTTACTTCATTATATCTATATCAATCATAACTCCTTTCTTTTTACACATGTTCGAAATCCAAGTTTTTATTGGAAAGAATAATCTTTATTATGGTTGCTGACAAACTATAATTTGTGATGAGTCCCTAATTAACACTTTCTTTTTAAAATTATTTTATTTATTTCCTTTTGACACACCACATCTTATTACCTCCCCCTGTCCACCCTCTGACTGTACCACATCCCATACCTCCTCTCCATGCCCTCACCCACCCCCCTGTCTCCAAGTGTATGTCCCCATGCCCCTCCTGACCTCTAAATTACCTGAGGCCTCCAGTCTCTTGAGGGTTAGGTGCATCACCTCTGAATGAAAACATACCCAGAAGTCCTCTATTGTATGTGTATAGGGGGCCTCATATCAGCTGGTGTCTGCTGTTTGGTGGTCCAGTGTTTGAGAGATCTCATGGGTCCAGATTCATTGAGACTGCTGGTCCTACTACAGGGTAGCCCTTCTACTCAGCTTCTTTCAGCCTTCCCTAATTCAACAACAGAGATGGTCAGATTCTGTCCATTGTTTGGGTGCAAATATCTGTATCTGACTCTTTCAGCTGTTGTTGGGTTTTCTGGTGTGTGGACAAGCTAGGACCCTTTTTGTGAATAATTCAAAACCTCAGTAATAGTGTTAGGTGTTGGGGAACTCGCCTCAAGCAGGATCCCATTTTGGGCCTGTCGATGGACCTTCTTTTCCTCAGGCTCCTCTCCATTTCCATCCCTGTAATTCTTTCACACAGGAACAATTATGGGTCACTTCTGTCTGTGGAATGGCAACCCCCTCTCTCATTAGATGCCCTTTCTTCCTGGTGTAAGTGGATTCTGCAAG
>NW_018391988.1:14412-16720 GCF_900095145.1 Mus pahari | reverse complement strand
CTCCTATTATCTGAAGGTTTGGTCTTCTCATTGTGTCCTGGATTCCTGGATGTTTTGAGTTAGGATCTTTTTGCATTTTGCATTTTCTTTGACTGTTGTGCCCATGTTCTCTATGGAATCTTCTGCACCTGGGATTCTCTCTTCTATCTCTTGTATTCTATTGCTGATACTCACATCTATAATTCCTAATTTCTTTCCTAGGATTTCTATCTCCAGAGTTGTCATACATTGGGTTTTCTTTATTGCTTCTACTTCCCTTTTTAGGTCTTGGACGGTTTTGTTCAATTCTATCACCTGTTTTTTTGTGTTCTCCTCTCTTTCTTTAAGGGTTTCTACCTCTTTAGAAGTATTCTTTTGTTTTTCTTTAAGGACTTGTACCTCTTTAGCAGAGTTCTCCTACATTTCTTTAAGTGAATTATTAATGTCCTTCTTAAAGTCCTCTACCAGCCTCATGAGGTATGCTTTTAAATCTGATTCTTGCTTTTTGGATGTGTTGGGGGTATTTAGGACTGACTGTGGTGGGAGTGTTAGGTTCTGATGATGGTGAGTGGTCTTGATTTCTGTTAGTAAGATTCCTACATTTGCCCTTCGCCATGTGTTGATCTCTGGTGTTAGTTATTATAGTTGTCTCTGGTTAGAGCTTGTACCTCCTGTGATTCTGTTAGCCTCTGTCAGCAGTCCTGGGAGTCTAGCTCTCTCCAGAGTCTCAGTGGTCATATTACTCTCGGCAGGCAAGCTCTTCTCTAGCAGGGAAGATGCACAAAGGCCTGGGGTTCAGATCTGCCTCCTTGGCTGAATATGTAGGCCCAAAACAGGGCCTGTCCCAGAAGATGTGTTACCTCTGCAGTTTATACACTCACATGCACAGACTAGCCACTGAGGGACTCTGGACACAATATGACTATCTTGCTTGCTCTGGCAGACAGAGCCTTCACAGGTGTCCACCTTTCCTCTGGCTGGGAAGTTGCCCAAATATCTGAAGCCTGAAACAGGGTCTGTCCCAGAAGCTAGGTTGCTTCTGTCTCTCTCAAAGCTGTGTAGCTTCTGCAGTCCATACTCTCACCAGTGCAGACTGGAACCTAGGTGAATAGGATCAAAGATGGCTCCCTTACCAGCTCAGGCAGTGAGAGCCCTCCCAAGCAGACACCTCTCCCCTGGCTGGGAAGGTGCCCTATTTCTGGAGCCAGAAAAGGCATCTGTCCCAGAAGCTATGTTGCTTCTGCAGTCTGCCCTCTCCCCAGTACCAAAGAAAAGATCGCTGTCTTACCAGCTCAGGCAGTGAGAACCCTCCCAGGCTGACACCTCTCCTCTGGCAGGATAGGTGCCAGATGCCTGGAGCCAGAAACGGGATCATCTGTTTGCTTTCTTAACTGCATAATATTGTATGCTCTCATTTACAATACTAAGAATCCATCAGGATCATTACTGATTCAACACGTCTCTTACCAATGAATACTATTTTTTTTTAATTTTTCCAAGTCCTTATTTATTTTTCAGTTATCAGAATTATCATTATCATTATATTTTATGAATTAATGAACAAAAGCACTCAAACTAGCCCATATAATTAAAGATCAGAGACACCTCTAAATTGACTGTAGGAAAATAGTGTCAACCATGGTGAAAAATCACATTGTGTTTAAAATGAATATGTAGTGAAGGCTACAGATCAATTTACCGGGAAAGCACAGAAAAAAAGTACTCATAAAAAATACTTGAAAAACACCCTGGACTATAGCCCTGTCTTTGTGACAGGAGGCCTTCTGCCATCCAGAACATCCAGGTAAGAGACCCATGCCCCAATCCTTTGATTCCAGGCCCCTCTTTAAAGCAAGCAGACCTGAGCTTTTTCCCATCAATTCTATGCTCCATTTTTTGGTCCATACCTCAAACTACAATATTGAATCTTCTGTCCACTCTCAGTGCTTAGACAGACAGCTCTGCCTGTCTTCCAAGAGTCCTGCTATAACAAAGGACAACCAGTCCTAGAAGCCTGCTACCACCAGAGACTACAAGTCCAGCCAACACCTGTGACAACCAGATCGCTGAAGGTAAGTACAAGAGCAAAATCAAAAAAAGCCAGTGAAATATGGTGCCATAAAAATCAAGCTCTCCTACCATACCAAGCACTGCATATTCTAACACACCAGAAGAACATGATAAAGACTTTAAATCTCATCTTACCAAACTGTAGAAGTCTTTTTTTTTTTTTTTTTTTTTTTTTTTTATTTATTATATGTAAGTGCACTGTAGCTGTCTTCAGACACTCCAGAAGATTTTTTTTGAAAGATAGTGTTAAATTTATTTG
>NW_018391988.1:2570-14343 GCF_900095145.1 Mus pahari | reverse complement strand
TTTTTTTTGGTTTTTCGAGATAGGGTTTCTCTGTATAGCCCTGCCTGTCCTGGAACTCACTTTGTAGACCAGGCTGGCCTAGAACTCAGAAATCTGCCTGCCTCTGCCTCCGGAGTGCTGGGATTAAAGGGGTGTGCCACCATGCCCAGCTTGTAGAAGACTTTAAAGAGGAAAATAATGGATCTCTTAAAGAAATATAGGGAAATACAATCAACCAACTGAAGGGATAAATCGTAGCTGCCAGTCACCATGGGTTACTGAGTTTCTGAAAGGAAAAGTGGGGATGGATGGGTAGGATGGCAAGAGAAATAAGGAGCCAAGACAATGTTCCCTGATCAAATCTCAAATGTTAGGTTACAGATCTGAATATGTATAGGAAAACCCAAGGACCAATCCTTTTGTTTCAGCTGGGTTCTGTTGAGTGTTTCAGCTGGATTGAGTTGCAAAGTAAGATCTTCAGCAGCTCAGGGGACAGGCAGTTGTACTCTAGCAGGAAGATGTAAATGTAGCAAGGCCAGATTCCTGATTCCAGTGTTGATGACTTGTTCAGACAGCTCAAGGCTGGGTGCAGGCTAAAATAAATGAATAATAAAATTGTTCAATATCTGAAAATGGAAATTAAAACACTAAAGAAAACAGAAACATGTAACCTTTTAGATGGAAAATCTAGAAAGAGAAAAGGAACTACAAACACAAGGATCTCCTACAGAATACAAGAGATGGAAGAGAGAATCACAGGTGTAGAAGAAACAATAAAAAGGGATACAGTAAAGAAAATGCGAAATTCTAAACAGTTTCTAACATAAAACTATTAGGGAATTTGGGACACTATGAAAAGACCAAACCTAAGAATAATATGAATAGAAGCAGAAGACTCCCACCACAAAGGTCCAGAAAAAGTCTTCAACAAAATCATAGAAGAAAACTTCCCATACCTAAAAACAGGTGGCTATAAATGTAAAATGAAATGAAAATCCTTATGCCCCAAAATAATCAAACCTAAATGTGTAGAACACAAATGGATATTAAAAGCTACAAGGAAAAAAAGGCCAAGTAGCATCTAAAGGCAGTCCAATCAGAATTATACCTAACTTCTGAAAAGAGACTCTAAAAGTGATGAGGTTCTGGACAAATGTCTTGTAGACACTAATAGAGCACAGTTGTTAGTCTAGATTATTATACCCAGCAAAAATTTCAATCACCATAGGTGAAGAAACCAAGATATGCCATATAAACAATAAATTGAAGAAATATCTTTCCACTATTCCAGCTTCACAGCGGATAATAAAATGAAAAAATAAACACAAGGAAGATAACTATACCCAAGAAAAGAAAAAATTAATCACACCACAATAAAACCAAGTGAAACAGACAAACAAATATGACCAATATTAAAACAACAGGAGCTAAGAATTGTTGGTCATTAATATCTCAACATCAGTGGATGCAATTTCTCTATTAGAAAGCACAGGCTTCGAGAGTGGTTGTGTAAACAGATACACCATTTGGCTGCATTCAGAAAACACACCACAGCAACACAAAGAGACTCTATCTCAGAATAAAGATCTGGGAAAATATTTTCTAAGAAAACAGACCTATGAAACAAGCTAGAATAGCCATTCGTTTTTTCTTTTCTTTTTTTAAAATTTACTTCATGTGTGTGAGTACACTGTCTCTGTTTTCAGACATACCAGAAGAGGGCACTGGATCCTATTAGTGATGGTTGTAAGCCACCATATAGTTGCTGCAAGATGAACTCAGGACCTCTGGAAGAGTGATCAGTGCTCTTAACCACTGGGCCATCTCTCTAGCCCTTAGCCTTTAGCACTTGGTTTTATTGTGATGTGATTAATGAAGAGTAGTCATTCTTATATTTAAAAAAGTAGACTTACAAACAAAAGAAATCAAAAGGGCGAAATACTTTATACTTATCAAAGGAAAAATCCACCAAGATGACATTTAAGTTTTAAAGATCTATGCCCTTCAAATGTGATGACTCACATCACACATAGAAATGCACACATTAACAGTGAGTTACTTCAACACCCCACTTATACCAAGAAACAGTTCATCAAAACAGAAAATAAACAGAATATACTGAAAATAACAGATGCTATGACCCAAAAGGACCTAACAGATATCTACAGAATCATTCACTCAAACACAATAGAATGATGTTCTTCTCAGCATGTCATGGTACCTTCCTTCTCCAGAGAGCAATCCTCAACAGGCACAAGAAAACTGAAGTAACCCAGTGTTACTTATCACCATGTATTTATACTGGACTTCAACAACAGTAGAAACAACAAAAAGACTACAGACTCATGGAAACTAACATGCTCTATACTTAAAGACCACTGGGTCAAAGAAGAAAAAAGGAAAGAAATTGAAGACTTTCCAGGAGTCAATGAAAATTAAGCCACAGTGTACTCATACTTATGGGACACCATGAAAGCAGTGCTAAGAGGAAAGTTTGTAACACTAAGTTCCTTCATAAAGAAATGGGTGTACACAGGAACTTAGAAGATTAGACTGCTGTGCTAACCTTGCTTTGCAAAATACTCCAGCTGAAACAAAGGATGGGTTCTGTGGGCTTTCCCTATATAAACACAGTGCTGAATATTCAACTGGGAGCCTTGATCAGAAATAAAGAAAGGATGAAATGGGAAAAATCTCATACTAGCAACTTACCAGAATACCTGAAAGCTATAGAACAAAAAGGGTCAAACATACCATAGAGGAGAATGATGGCAGGAAATAATCAAACTCAGGGCTAAAACCAATCAATTAAAAACAAAGAGAATGCAAAGAATCAACAAAACTCAGAGTTGATTATTTGACAAAGTCAACAATAATTGATTTTGAAAGAATGTTAATCGAATTGATTTGATTCAAGAGATATTTTTAAACTTTCAAATTTCTCAGTAAATGTATGGAGAATTTGAAGAGATGTATCAGCAATTAAAAACACTGCATGTTTTCCCAGAGAACTCAGAGACAGTTCACAGCACCCATGTAGAGGCTCACAACTATCCTGAACTCCAGTTTTTAGGGTCTTTAACATCTTCACCTAGTGTCTGTGACCACAAATAATAAAACATGGCTTATTTGTACAAATATTAATCTTTTTATTAATATACATGGGTAATGGCTGGGGTCATAAATAATCCCAGGAGTGTTAAATGGCTGACCTTATTGTGAGGGTTGACCTTATTGCCTGCCTCATGGCAGTTAAAACATTTATACACATTCATAATAATTAAATAAATAATTTAAGTTCATTAAAAAGTAAATTTGCGGGCTGGTGAGATGGCTCAGCGGGTAAGAGCACCTGGCTGCTCTTCCAAAGGTGCAGAGTTCAAATCCCAGCAACCACGTGGTGGCTCACAACCATCCTTAACAAGATCTGACTCCCTCTTCTGGAGTGTTTGAAGACAGCTACAGTGTACTTACATATAATAAATAAATGTTTTTTTTTTTTTAAAAAAAAAGTAAACTTGCTAATACTTTTTAGATAATAGTGAATGATGTAGGAACTCCATTTTTAAACAAAACCAATAGAAGTCACATATATACATACTTAAATGTACATACAAATATACATACTCACATACACACACACAATGAAAATTATGTGTAATCTCTTAATTGTCAAAATCCTAGCATGCAGTGACATGGTGGGCACCATAATCTACTCCTATGTAAGAAGATAATGGCAGTTGTTACCTGCTTGGAAATAGACATGTTTTTCTTCAAAGGTACAACTGTTAATATGTTTACCAAATATCAGTGGGTGATTTTTACATCTGAGAGTGTCTATGCAGTATATACTAGACATGAAAGAGGTGTCATGGAGGGTGGGCGGCAAATTTGATTTGGTATGGAAAGATTCGGGTAAAGACTGGGAGAAATTGAAGAAGTAGAAAGAATACAATATAATAATTTTTTAATGAAATTGTCAAAGGACAATTGTACATTAAAAATAAAATAAAGAAAGTGAATAAGTAAAAATATTGGAAACTGTGGCAATGAAACAAAAATATAACATCTGCAACAACAAAACAAATTAGACATAGCAGACTAGAGACATGAAACTTTCAGCAGAAATGGACTTGCAAGTATAAAAGACAAAGAGAGTAAAAGAAAAGGATAACTAAAATTGATGAAAGAACTTAAAATACCTACTCTTTTATACATTTTTAAGTGATTAAGGCAACATCATCTTGTTCAGATTCCATTTTTGTCTTTACTTAGACTTTTCTCTGTCCTTTGCCATCTCAATAAGATCTGCCATATATCACATTTGGTATTATTCATAACCACAGCCATTATCCAGACATATTATTAATCAAAAGATTAATATTTATACAAATTAAGCATTAAATAAAATAATTGACAAAGGTATAAATCAAAATTGATTATAATGTTGAGTCTATGGCTACTCTACTGTAGAAACAGATGCTTCAACATTAGTCTAACCAATCTAAGATTTATATAGTTTTGACTTGTATAATCATTTACCCTAATAAACACTGTATTCCTGTACTTCAGCACCAATTGTGTTTTTGAGATCATAGTCTACTTTTTGTCACCCATCCAAATCAAAAGACTATTATATTCATAATTCATAATAATTCATGGTCTATAAATTTCTCATATAGATTTTAGTTAAAAACTAGTATTAGAAGGAAATATCACTCAAAGCTGGATAATATTGCTGTGCTCCATCTTTAAGGAACAAAATCCCAATGTAAGGAGTATGGCATCTCTTCAAATTTGTTACTCAGGCAGGCCCAACATACTTCCAAAACAAAGATAACTCCTAGTATGCTTCTTGTTGACTCCCTAGATATAGATATGTAAGAGATCACTGCTGAGCTTTGCTTAGCCCGCTATCCTCTGTGGCTGCTTGCTGCAGCTAGGGTCATCCCTCATCACAATTATGTTGATCCCTTGGGCTGTGTCTCTTTTAAGCTGTTTTCAGACAAAGTTCTAAAAGTAACCCCAAACTCCCAGGCTCTAAGCAATGGGTAGAAAGGATTTGGATGTATTGGTTCCTCCTTTCACAGAACAGAATTCATGTTCTAGGTTGACAGCCTCATATGCTGTTTAAACTGGCACTGTCTCCAGGGGAGAAATGTGAGAATAAGGAATCAATCCATTCTTAAGTATACAGGTACTAGAATCCTGTCCACAAAAAATTTTGAACCAAATACAAATGCTTCCAGTTCTCCTTGATTTCTAATTTTGAGTTGCTTGATGTCAAGATGGGATCTTTGGAAAGGGGAAATAGAGCATTAGCATTGTGAAAGCCATGGGGGGCAAGGAGGAGCTCTTGGTTCAAAAAGGCAACACTAGCAAATCTACATTGTGTATAAATCTAATGCCTTTTGACTTGTGGGCATAACACCCACCACATCATTTCTTAAATATTTCAGGGGAGCTCCTGCACCACTTCTTCTAACTGCCCCTTAAATTCAAGTGGGATTACATAGTTAAGTTTAAGATAACTAATCAAAACTAAAAAGATAGAGACTGGAGAGATTTCTCAGTGGTCAAGAGCACTGGTTGTACTCTTGAACAGGAGGAAGCAAGTTCACCAAAAAGGTGTAGAAGGCAAGAAATAATCAAACTCAGGACTGAAACCAACCAAGTAGAACCAAAAAGAACTATACAAAAAATCATCCAAACCAGGAGCTGGTTCTTTGAGAAAATCAACAAGATAGATAAACCCTTAGCCAGACTAACTAGAGGGCACAGGGATAGTATCTTAATTAGCAAAATCAGGAATGAAAATAGAGATATAACAACAGAATCTGAGAAAATCCAAAAAACCATCAGAGCCTACTTCAAAAGACTATACACGATAAAACTGGAAAACATAGATGAAATGGACAATTATCTAGATAGACACCAGGTACTGAAGTTAAATTGGAATCAGATTAATTATCTAAACTGTCCCATATCCCCTAAAGAAATAGAAGTAATCATTAACCGTCTAGCAACCAAAAAATGCCCTGGACCTGTTATGTTTAGTGCAGAGTTCTATCAGACCTTTAAAGAAGATCTAATACCAATACTCCTCAAACTATTCCACAAAATAGAAATAGAAGGTACTCTACCCAATTTGTCCTATGAAGCCACAATTGCTCTGATACCTAACCCAAACAAAGACCAAACAAAGAAAGAGAAATTCAGACCAATTTCCCTTATGATTATCGATGCAAAAATACTCAATAAAATTCTCAAAAACTGAAACCAAGAACACATCAAAACAATCATCCTTCATGATCAAGAAGGCTTCATCCCGGGGATGCAAGGATGATTCAAGATACAGAAAGCATCAACATAATCTACTATATAAACAAACTCAAAGACTAAAACCACATGATCATCTCATCAGATGCTGAGAAAACATTTGATACAGTCCAATACCCATTCATGCTAAAAGTCTTGGAAAAATCAAGAATTTAATGCCCATACCTAAATATAATAAAAGAAATACACAGCAAACCAGTAGCCAACATCAAACTAAATATTGAAAAACTAGAAGCAATCCCACTAAAATCAAGGACTAGACAAAGCTACCCACTCTCTCACTACCTACTCAATGTAACACTTGAATTCCTAGCCAGAGCAATTAGACAACAAAAGGAGATCAAAGGAACACAAATAGGAGTGGAAGAAATTAAAATATCACTATTTGCAGATGATGTGATAATATATATAAGTGACCCCCAAAATTCCACCAGAGAACTCCTAAACCTGATGAATAACTTCAGGGATGTAGCTGGACATAAAATTAACTGAAACAAATCAGTGGTCTTTCTCTACACAAAGGATAAACAGGCTGAGAAAGAAATTAAGGAAACAACTTTCAATACAATCACAAATAATATAAAATACTTTGATGTAACTCTAACTAAGGAAGTGAAAGACCTGTATGATAAGAACTTAAGTCTCTGAAGAAAGAAATCAAAGAAGATCTAAGATGGAAAGATCTCCCATGCTCATGGATTGACAGGATTAATATAGTCAAAATGGCTATCTTGCCAAAACCAATCTTCAGATTCAATGCAATCAGCATCAAAATTCCAATTCAATTCTTCACAGAGTTAGAAAGGGCAATTTGCAAATTCATCTGAAATAACAAAAATCCTAGGATAGCAAAAAGTATTCTTAACAATAAAAGAACCTCTAGTGGAATCACCATCCACAACCTCAAGCTGTACTACAGAGCAGTTGTGGTAAAAACTGCCTGGTAATGGTGCAGTGATGTGAGGAGCGGGTGTACCAAGCCCCCATGAGCCTTGTTTAACCTGAGCCTGATGACATCCTGTGCTGTCCACCCGAGGAGTCACTGGCCTCCCTGGCTGAACCCTGAAAGGATCCAGGAGAGGGGGGAGGGATTAGGTCAGAGGCCTGAGAAAAACAGGATGTGCCCCCATGGGAGGGAGGAGAAAGCTGTTTTTGGAGTAAGCTGTTTAAGAAGGAGGTGGGGAGAGAAAGCTGTTTGAGAATGCTGTGGGGGAAAAACCTGCTTGAGAGAGTGGAGATGGAGAAGGATGTTGGAGAAAGAAGCCGCTTGAAACCTGACTTGGCGTGTTTGTCATGTATGGGTTGGAGTTTGGGTTTGCGGCACAGTGACAGGTAGAACAATGGAAGAGAGTTCAAGACCCAGAAATGAACCCACACAGCTATTGTCACTTGATCTTTGACAAAGGATATAAAACCATCCAGTGGAAAGAAGACAGGATCTTCAACAAATGGTGCTGGCTCAATTGGTGGTTAGCATGTAGAAGAATATGAATTGAAAAATTCTTTTCTCCCTATACACAGTTCAAGTCTAAGTGATCAAAAAACTCCACATAAAACAAGAGTCACTGAATCTCGTAGAGGAGAAGTTGGGGAAGAGCCTTGAAGATATGGGCACAGGGGAAAAATTCGTGAAGAGAACAGCAATGACTGTGCTGTAAGATCAAGAATGACCAAATGAGACCTCATAAAATTGCAAACTTCGGTAAGGCATAAGACACTGTCAATAAGACCAAAATGCAAACAAAAGTTAGGGAAAAGATCTTCACCAATCCTAAATCCGATAGATGGATAATATCCAATATATATAAAGAACTCAAGAAGTTGGATTCCAGGAATCCAAAGAACCTTTTTAAAAAATGGGGTACAGAGACAAAGATCTCAACTGAGGAATACCACATGGCTGAGAAGCACCCAAAAAATATCCAACATTATTAATTATCAGGGAAATGCAAATCAAAACATCCCTGATATTCCACCTCACACCAGGCAGAATAGCTAAGATCAATAACTCAGGTGATTCAGCAGATGCTGGCAAGGATGTAAAGAAAGAGGAACACCCCTCCATTGCTGGTGGGACTGCAAGCTGGTGCAACCACCCAGGAAATCAATTTGGTGTTTCCTCAGAAAATTGTACAGAGTTATACCAGAAGATGCAGCAATACCACTCCTGGGCATATACCTTGTACATGCTCCAACATGCAATAATGACACATGCTCCAGTATGTTCATAGCAGCCTTATGTTTAATAGCCAGAAGCTGGAAGTAACCCAGATGTCCTGCAACAGAGGAATGGATACAGAAAATGTGGTACATTTACACAATGGAGTACTAAGCAGCTATTAAAATCAATGAATTTATGAAATTCTTACATAAATGGATGTATCTGGAATATATCATCCTAGTGAGGTAACCCAATCACAAAAGAACACACGTGATATGCACTCACTGATAAGCAGATATTAGCCCAGAAACTTAGACTACCCAAGATACAATATACAAAACACATAAAACCCAAGAAGAAGGAAGGCCAACGAGTGGATACTTAGTTCCTTCTTAGAATGGGAACAAAATCCCATGGAAGGAGTTACAGAGACAATGTTTTGGGCTGAGATGGAAGGAAGGACCATTCAGAAACTGCCCACCTGGGGATCCATCCCATGTACAACCACCAAACCCAGGCAGCATTGCATATGCCAGCAAGATTTTGCTGACAGGACCCTGATATAATTATCACTTGTGAGGCTATGCCAGTGCCTAGTAAATACAGAAGTGGATGCTCACAGTCATTTATCAGATGGAACACAGAGCCCCTAATGAAGAAGCTAGAGAAAGTGCCCAAGGAGCTAAAGGGGTCTGCAACACTACAGGAGGATCAACAATATGAACTAACCAGTACCACACTACGTATCTAGTTGCCTAAATAGCAGAGGATTGCCTAGTTGACCATCAATGGGAGGAAAGGCCCTGGTCTTGCGAAGATCATTTGTCCCAGTACAGGGGAATGCCAGGACCAGGCAGCTAGAGTGGGTGGTTGGGAAGCAGGGTGGTGGGAGGGTATAGGGGACTTTCCAGATAGCATTTGAAATGAAAATAAAGAAAATATCTAATAAAAAATTTATCCAGTACACATTTTAATTTCTTCCAAGTCTTATTTAGGGTTGAAATGGTTATTTGAATGAAGACTTTTTAGTAAAGTCATAATGTTCCCCAAAGTGTTTATGCTACTTCACGTTTCAGATGCTAGTGAATGAAATTTATTTGTTTTTAAATAGTTTATTTACTGGAAATCCATATATATATATATATATATATATATATATATATATATATATATATATGGATAATATGTAAAGGTCTTGTTCACCCCTTCTTTTTATTCCTTAAATTTGTCCCAAATTTTCTAATGTGATTTTCTTACTAATATCATATCTTTGTAATTATAATATTCTCTATCTCACAGTCTCTAGTTAGTACCTCCTATATGCAGATGGATGTGAAGGCATCTACTGGAGCATAAGCTTTTGTATTAGGCATGGAGACATGTTAGTTGCTCCCATTCCATGCTGTATTTTTTAACCTGACTTAACGTTTTTCAGGTTTACACAGATAACAGAGTTCATGATTGCAAATGCCATCTCACATTCTAAAGACAGCATTTCCGACATTCCTTGCCATCCTTCAGCTTTTCCATTCTTCCCATTGCAATTTCTGCCTTGTTCTCTGATTCTTGTGGATAAGATAAATGAAACAAATGTCCCATTTAGAGCTAAGTACCCACAATAAAAGATTCTCAAGATTTTAATCAGTTCTTGCTTTAAGAAGAAGACTAGATTTTATAAATGGTAGAAGCATCCAGGCCTAGGCACAGGGATAGTTAGAACACGTAAAGAAAAACACTGGGCTCAGCCCAATCCATGGGGTCATAAAGATTGACTTCAGGACTCATTCCATCCATTCATCTGAGGAAATGAAAACATTTATATTTACAGCCACCCAAAAGGAGCAAAGTATCCCAACAACAGGCCTAAGAGTCAGAGACCCAGCCATTACCACGTAAAGGAGTCCCAAAAGAAAATCTAAGCTAAAATCTATAATATATATTCAGAGGACCTGACAAAAAACTTGGTAGCCTTTTTTTACTTGCAACTTCAATCTCTGAGAGTTCATTTGCCTCTTGATTAGTTGATTGTAAGAAGCTTCTTATTCTGGTATTCTCCATACCCTCTGCTCACAAATTCTTCTGCCTTCTTTTTTGTGATTTTCTGAGCTATTAACAAAGAGAATTAATGAAGACATTCCATTTTCTCTATCTTCGGTCTCTATCTCTATCTCCTCCTGCCCGCTCTCTCTGTGTAATATTTGGCTATGGGTTTCCATGTAATATCTGCTCTCGTCTGCTGAAGGAGAAAGTTTCTGTGATGATGACTGAATAAGGTACTGATTTATGAACCTATCAGACTATGATTAGGAATTTTGATACATTTGTTTAGACCAGTAATGTTCAGATTTACTTTAGATCTCTGTACTGCCTAACCCACTGGTCTTGGGTTATCCAAGTAGTATCTGGTATAGGTTCCTTCTTATGGAGTAGGCCTTATATCAAATGAGACTACTCCCATAAGTTCTGTGCTAATGATGTCCTAGCATATTTTGCAGGTAGAACAGATTGTAGGCGAGAGAGTTTGTTGTGGTGCTGGTGTTTAAATTTCTCTTTGGTAGCATGCAGAATACTTTCCATCTCCAAAGTGGCTAGAACATTGTATTGAAGGCTCCATGTACTTTTGTATATGCAATGAATTGTGTGGATGTTTTTCACAGCAATGGGTCCTGCACTCAATTTTTTAAATTTGATACACTGCATTAATAACTGCCTGGGCTGTTGGCAGATATTTTTGGAACAACTTTGTCAAACAATATAATTCAATGAAATCCATTCCATTATTGCCGAGTTGTTTGCTGACAAGAGTTGGCCAGTTGAGACAATGTATTCTCCATTATTATGAGATCTCTTTAGGATTACCATATACTTGAGGAAGTTTCCACTGTAGTATGTTCCCATATCATCCCTCAACTATTCCTCATTTCCAGCTGTCTTTCCCTAAATTTTTTGCTTTTACTCACTCTCTTCTCATTTGATAATCCCATCCTTGACCTCAAATACCCCTGGTCTTCCTGTAAAATCTATTCTATTTCCTAATATGACAGAGATCCATGTGTCTCCCCTAGTCCCTTCCTTTGTATCTAACCTCTCTGTGGTCTACAGATTGTAAGTGATAGCATTTGTTCTATATGCTAAAGCAGTAAATATTAGATTAGATGAGCAGGTACAGAAGCCCTTATAACTGCTTGAGAAACACCCAAAAAAATGTTCAACATCCTTAGTCATCAGAAAAATGCAAATCAAAACAACCTTGAGATTCCATCTCACACCAGTCAGAATGGCTAAGATTAAAAA
>NW_018391988.1:0-1565 GCF_900095145.1 Mus pahari | reverse complement strand
GGTGGAACAACAATATGAACTAACCCTGAGAAGATGTTCCAACTGGTAATAAGGACACATGCTCCATTATGTTCATAGCAGCCTTATTTGTAATATCCAGCAGCTGGAAAGAACCCAGATGTCCCTCAACAGAGGAATGGATACAGAAAATGTGGTACATTTACACAATGGAATACTAAGCAGCTATTAAAAACAATGAATTTATGAAATTCTTAGGCAAATGGAAGGATCTGGAGGATATCATCTTTAGTGAGGTAAGTCAATCACAAAAGAACACCCATGATATGCACTCACTGATAAGTGGATATTAGCCCAGAAATTTAGAAGACACAATTTGCAAAACACATGAAAATCCAGAAGGAGGAAGACCAAAGTGTGAATACTTCGTTCCACTTTAGAATGGGGAACAAAACACCCATGGAAGGAGTTACAGAAACAAAGTTTGGAGCTGAGATGGAAGGAAGGACAATCCAGAGACTGCAGCACCCGGTGATCCGTCCCATAATCAGCCACCAAAAGTAGACACTATTGCATATGCCAGCAAAATTTTGCTGACAAACCCTGATATAGCTATCTCTTCTGAGGCTATGTCAGTGCCTAACAATTAAAGAAGTGGATGCTCACAGTCANCTATTGGATGGAACACAGGGCCCCCAATGGAGGAGCTAGAGAATGTTGGGAACAAAACAAAATAAATGGAGGGTCCTGGGGAAGAAGTGGGATTAAAATTATGCCCACACCCCACCAGAGTTTCCCTATTCTCTGGTCAGTCAGAGGTGGGAGGGCTGCTACCTACCCTATCCACTCATCCCCGAGTGGATGTTCCTCTATCCCACTCATCAAGAGGTGGCCAAGAGGCAGCCCTGCCTGGGTATACCACCCCCCACCTCTGAGCTACTTTGCTAAAGCAACCAGGGTTGTGGGAGAGATGCAATAGGGGAAGGAGTTCCTAAAACTGACCAGAGTGCAAAGCGGGCCTTTAAGGAGCAGGGGTTTAAGAGCTTTATTATAGAAATGCAGGGGGAAAGAGAGAAGTTAGAGAGAGAGAGAGAGAGAGAGAGAGAGAGAGAGAGAGAAGCTAGAGAGAAAGAGGGAGAGAGGAGAGGAAAGAAGAAGACAAAGAGAAGGGAGAGGGTGAGATGAAGATGAGAGAGAAGGAAGTAAGAGAGCAAGAGTAAGAGAGAGTGGTGGGAGCTGAGCACCCCTTTTGTTAAAACGTATTTTATTAGATTTTTCTTCATTTACATTTCAAATGCCATCCCGAATGTCCCCTATACCCTCCCCCACCCTGCTCCCCTCCCACTTCTTGGCCCTGGCATTCCCCTGTATGGGGCTTATAAAGTTTGTAAGACCAAGGGGCATCTCTTCCCAATGGTGGTATCTCTTCCCACCTCTTCCCATCTTGTGCTACATATGCAGCTAGAGACACGAGCTCTGGGGGGTATTGATTAGTTCATATTGTTGATTCAACTATAGGGTTGCAGACCCCTTCAGTTCCTTGGGTAATTTCTCTAGCTCCTCCATTGGGGTCTCTGTGTTCTATCCTATAGATGACTGTGGGCATC
>NW_018391987.1:0-6686 GCF_900095145.1 Mus pahari | reverse complement strand
TTCTTCTTCTTCTTCTTCTTCTTCTTCTTCTTCTTCTTCTTCTTCTTCTTCTTCTTCCTCTTCTTCTCTCTTTCTCTCTTTCTCTCTCTCTTTCTATCTCTCTCTCTTTCTTTCTTTCTTTCTTTCTTTCTTTCTTTCTTTCTTTCTTCCTTTGTTAAATTTATTTTTATTCTTTTCAAACATGCTTTCAGGTGGAGAAGCCCTCTGTCAGTGATAAATCAAGGCATGTGGAGTTGACCTGCAGGATGGCAACCCTCAGTTCACGAAGTGTATGTTCAGACTCTATGGTCCAATTCTGCAATAGGAACTGAGACAAATCCTTTGACAGGTTAGCAGCTCTTGTAAAATTTTCATATTGTACTGAGGTGATACATAGGCCAAGCAATTTCTGTTCACAGCCTAATTGGGCCATCTGCCACAATATGTCTACTTGTTCTTGAACCAGGTCAATCCGCTGATTTACCAGCATAAGACCTCCTTGTACTTGAGAATTTGCGACAGCCTGCCTTTCTAAGGCAGACGTCACCCCTGCTGAGAGATCATTAATAACCTCAGCTGTCTGTACAGATGTTGAGAGAGCAAGCGCAGATGCCATGACTGATGCTGTCACTGCTACTGTAGCTACTATACCCACTATAATGGCTGAGATGCCAAGATCCCTCTTTTCTCTAAACAAGCTCAAAGTACTGGCTGTCTCCACCGGGACAGGTACAAAGCAGGGCATGCGGACCACCAGAGCAAAGGGGTATATACTGGCATTCCAGCACAATGCATAAAAGCAGTTATTTATCATACAATTTATACTCTCTTGACTTCGATTCATGCTTTCATTGCTCACAATCCACAAAAAAGGGGGCCAAACACAAATGGGGGCTGCAGAATAATTCATCCCCTGAAAAACTTTATATTTGCTATTAGAGATGGACCAATCAAAGGAGCCTGACCTTCACATGGAGCCCTTCCATTCAAAACTTATCCTTCCCTTTTCAGCACGGCCACCTAATATCATAGCCATGGAAGAGAGATCAGTACAGCTGCCATTAGTCCCACAGAGCAGCCATTGATCAAATGGATTGGCATTACTCTCCTCTGGACTCATTGTCGTGAAGTTGTGGCCCGCATGTGTTTTGTTAAATTTCACACTGATATACGGGAAAAGAAGTACCCATCAACGGCCCACGTGGGCTTTCTTGCCTAGCAGCCTGTCCAAGGCAACATTAACTCTTCAGTAATCATTCCTTTGCAAAAGGGGGCCATCCTGGGCTGGCGAGGCGGTGGATCTCCTGCCCTCCTACTAGGCCCACACCCCAAAATGACCAAAGCATTAGCCGTAATTTCAGCATCAGTGCCCCATGTGGCCTCTTTTAGCCAGGGTGCTGACTGATTATACAAAAGGATGCAATTACTTTGGTCTTCCAAGGAAGAGACCACTATGAAGCATAGGCTTGTCTTGAGCGAAATTGTTCTATTTTCCTGCAAACCTTGGATCTGGTCATCTTGGGGCAGAAAGGCAAGTCCTAATTCCCTATTTGTTGTAAAAAAGCATGGGAACACTTGTGCACTATGCATGACAGGCATAGGGAGGGGAAAGGTAGACATGATGCCCCAGCAAAGTTCTTCTTTTATACTAGGAACCCAGGTCCATAACAGGAGGTGAAGAGCCCGCAGCCATCGAACCGCTTCTCTGGGCATCATCCTTCGGACAGGAGAGTCTTTGAGTAAGCCGTTCTGGGACCCAAAGGGGATTATCCTCATCCTGTGGAAAAACACACACAGCTCCCCTGGATCTTATTAAAATAGGATCCGTGCCTTTCCATAGACCAGATAAGACATCTTTCCATTTCACCATTTCTTTTGATTTATCGGGGTCTGAGCTATGTTGATCAGCTGCAGAGTGCCCATGCTCATCAAGATTTAAAAAATTAAGTGTAAAGAGTGCCATGGAGACNGCTACTCTTGGCACTGAGGGCAGGGTCTCATCAACTCCCCCTTTTTGCTTTATTAGATAAGACTTGAGTGTACGGTGAGCACGCTCCACAATGCCTTGCCCTTGAGGGTTGTAAGGAAGGCCAGTCAGGTGAGTGACATCCATTTGATGGCAAAATTGCTGAAATTTACTAGAGGTATATGCTGGCCCATTATCAGTNTTAAGGATTGTGGGCTTGCCCCAAGCACTCCAAGCTTTTAAACAGTGCTGTATAACATGAGATGCTTTCTCACCTATTAAAGGTGTAGCAAACATAACACCAGAGCAGGTGTCAATGGAAACATGTAAATATTGATTTCTTCCAAAGGAAGAGACATGAATGACATCCATCGCCAGACCTGTAATGGCCTGATGCCTCGGGGGTTTACCTCTACATAAGGAGTAGGTAAGAATTGACAACAATTTTGACATTGGGTGACAATGTCCCTAGCTTCTTTCCTGCTTAAGGTGAAACGGCGGCACAAAATTTCAGCCGTCATGTGGAAGTGTTTATGAAACTCCCTTGCAGCCTCTGCCTGCGAGGACAGAACAAAAGCCATGATTCTAGTGGCTTTGTCTGCCAATTCATTCCCATGGGACATAGGGCCAGGAAGGCCAGAATCAGCCCTGACATGAGTAATATAAACAGAATATCTTCTATGTAACAGGGCAAACTGAATTTGCTGAAAAATGTGGGCAAGCTTGCTAGAAGATCTAATTAAACCAGCAACTTCAAGTATATTAACTGCATTAACTACTTATGAAGAATCAGAGACAATATTAAGCGGCCCTGGAAAAGTCTTAAGGATGTCCAGCACCACCAAACATTCTACAATCTGAGGTGAGGTCTCATTATACTGTTTGGATACTACCCGGCCATCTACTACATATGCTCCTATGCCAGATTTTGACCCATCTGTACACACCACCAACCCATCCGCAAGCGGATGTTTGGCTGTCATTGCTGCGAACACTATGGCTTGATTTAAGGCAAACTGCAAGATTGGATGTCTGGGATAATGATTGTCAATTTTTCCTGAATAAGAGGCAGCCAAGACTGCCCAATCACTAGTTGTTGCTGCCAGGGTTTGAACTTGAGCAGAAGTATAAGGTACAATTAGCATATGAGGTTCTTTCCCAAAATGAGTAATGGCTGCTTTTATCCCCCGAAGTGCAAGTTGAGCAACTGCATTAGGATACNATTCAATGATTTTTGCAGGGGAAGCATTAGGGTGGACCCACAATAAGGGTCCATGTTGCCACAAGACTGCTGTTGGTAACTGTGTGGTTTTTAATATGCACAATTTAAATGACTTTGACTCATCAATGCATTGGTTTTTTTTGTTTTGTTTTTGTTTTTTTGTTTTTTGTTTTTTTTGTCAATACATTGTAATTGAGCATCTTGTAAGGCCTTTTCTACAGTTTGTAAAGCTTGACATGCAGCTGGGGTAAGTGCTCTGTGGGAGGAGATATGAGCCTCCCCTTCTACTATATTGAATAGGGGTTTTAGTTTTGCCGATGGGATTTTCAAATATGGTCTCAGCCAATTAATATCTCCCAGCAATTTTTGGAAATCATTCAAGGTATGTAGTTGATCTTTGTGAATTTTTGAGGAATAATCCTATCAGGATAGATTAGCGATCCTAAGAACGTCCCTATCTGAGCAATTTGTACCTTTTCAGTGGCCACTTGCAACCCCCATTGCCCCAACGTTTTTATTAATATGGGGTATGCATTTTGCAACAACTGTGAATTTTTATGGCACATCAAGATATCATCCATATAATGTACTAAAAGTAATGATGGAAAATGATTTCTAACTGACTTAAGTGCCAATTGCACATACAGTTGACACATGGTGGGGCTATTTGCCATCCCCTGAGGTAGGACCTTCCATTGGTATCTNTGATCAGGCTCTAAATGATTAACAGCTGGAAGTGTAAATGCAAATCTCTGCCTATCTTGAGGGCATAGAGGTATAGAGAAAAAGCAATCTTTAATATCTATAATTTCCCAATTTTGGGGTAGGGCAGAAAGCAATGGTAGCCCTCTCTGAACTGACCCAAATAGGCGCATTTGTGCATTAATTGCTCTGAGATCATGAAATAAGCGCCATTTGCCAGATTTTTTTCTTAATTACAAAAATAGGTGTGTTCCAGGGTGAGNTAGAGGGCTCTAAATGACCCAAGTGTAGCTGTTCAGAAATCAGTTTTGTGGCTGCTTCTAACTTTTCAGAGAGAGGCCATTGAGGAACCCATACAGCTTCCTCTGTAAGCCATGGTATGGGCATGGAGCCTTCAATGGCCCCTAGGAAAAACCCAAACCTTGTCTCCCATAATTACCTTCTTGAGGGATAGGTTCAAGTCTACCCTGTTCTCCCTTTCCCAATCCCTTTCCTTCTTTATAGCCCATATTCTTCATCATTTGGATAACTTGTGGTGAGTATTCATTAGTCAAGGTCATTCCCATTGCTTGTAAAATGTCTCTCCCCCAGAGATTAACTGGGAGTGGCAGGACATAAGGAGTGAATTGTCCCATTTGACCTTCAGGAGCTTGCCAGCTCAAAGAATGAGAACTGATAGTGGGGCAGGACTGATACCCCAAACCTTGTAGAGAATTCGATGACTGAGTCACGGGCCAGGCTTTTGGCCACCAGTGGGAAGAGATGATACTTTTGTCTGCTCCTGTATCTAAAATCCCTTTAAATTGTTTCCCTTCTATAACTAGTTCTAAGGATGGCCTGGAATCAAGAGGCATTATTAAATAAGCAGAATCATTTCCAGTAGAGCCAATCCCCCTAGCGGCCCGAGGCATGCCAGAAGAGGGAAAACTGCCATGTAGGCTTGGCAGAATTATTAGCTGAGCTATTCTATCCCCTTGCGAGATAGAAAAGACAACCTGAGGGCAGGAACAGAGAACTTGAATTTCCCCCTCATAATCTTGATCTACAACTCCAGGGTGAACAATAAGGCCTTGTAAGGTAAGGGAGGCCCGGCCTAATATTAGGCCGACACTTCCGGGTGGCAGAGGCCCTTTGTAGTCAGTAGGGATGGGCTGCATCCCCATTTGGGGCATCAGCATGAATTGGGTTGTGGAACAGAGGTCCAATCCTGCTGAATCTTTTGTTGCCCTGCAGACTGTGTGGTCCACCTGTTGCCTGCCGGGGTCCCATATGTTTTGGGGCCCTGAGACGTGGGGCCCTGATATCCGTTTTTTGGAAAGTCCTCATTCTCTACTGCTTGAGAAAGTCCTGGCTGAAGTGGCCAGCCTCGAATATCCTTAACTGATCGACAATCTCTGGCCCAATGATATCCTTTCCCACATTTAGTGCACAGCCCTGGCACTCTCTTTTTGACAAGGGCTTTGCAGTTCTTTTTTAAGTGTCCTGGTTTGCCACAATTATAGCAGAGTTTGAGCTCAGCCGAGTCAGGGTGCTTCTGCCCTTGTAGAATGGCGGCTGCCAAACCAGCATTAGTGAGCGGCCCTCCAATCTCACGGCAAACCTTTAACCAGTCCTGCAATCCTTTACTCTTTCTGGGTGTAATGGCTGCCCTGCATTCCTGCGTAGCCTGTTCATAGACCAACTGTTCAATTAAAGGCATAGCCGCCTCTGGGTACCGGAAAATTCTTCCTGCTGCTTTTGTCATTCTAGCTACAAAGTCTGAGAACAGTTCCTGGGGGCCCTGAATGATCTTTGTTAAATGCCTGCCTGCCTCTCCTTTCCTAGAGAGTGCCTTCCATGCCTTAATGGCAGCAGCTGAGATGTGGGCATATGCTCCCCAATGATAATTTGTCTGGTTAGCAGCGTATTGTCCCTCACCTGTAAGCAACTCAAAAGTCCATGTTCTTTGGTCCCCTTCAGCGGTGGCATTGGCTCTTGCCTGTANTTGGCAGGAATCTTGCCACAAGGCTTTCCACTCTAAGTACAATCCCATATTGGGGGCTGCCGCTTTCACCACAGTCATCCAGTCCCCAGGAGTCATAGCCAATGTGGCAAGTCTTTCAACTTGCACTATAGTAAAATTAGCATTGACTCCATAGTTACGGACTGACTCAGCAAGCTCCTTAATCTGTATGTACTCCACTGGGGCTTGAACGCGTCCACCATCAGCTCCTTCAAAGACCGGAAATGCTTGCTGCACTTTTCTCTGTTCCTCTTTTGGAATAAACAAGTCTGAACAGTACTGCTCCACATAGGGTGGAGGGGCACTAGGACCCAGAGGTCAAGGGCCCGGAGACCGCCCAGCGAGCTGGCTTTTCTCTCCAATTGCTTTTTTCTTGTTTTGTAACTGATTAGCTCGATTCTCATCTGGATGGTATCTCTCTTCCTCATAACGAGCTGCCTCTTCCTCTAAGTCTATTTCCTCAGAGGGGTCAAGCTCCTCATCCGATTCTGAGCTATCAAAACCTAGACCCTTAAACTCATTTAATGGTGGATAAAGGCTCCTTTTCTTAGGGGCCTCTTTTGCCCCATCTTTCTTCTTCTCTCCCTTCTTTTCCCCTTTTCTCTTCTCTCCCAGGGCATCCATTCCCTTGTTTCTCTCTTCTTCGGGCTCAAGGTCCGCAGAAGGGCCTCTCTTCTTAGGTGCACCTCTTTTATTTTGAGCCCCTAATCTCTCTCCCCACTCTTCTTTCTTTCTTTCTTTCTTTCTTTCTTTCTTTCTTTCTTTCTTTCTTTCTTTCTTTGTTTCTCTCATTCTCTCTCTCTCTCTCTCTCTCT
>NW_018391986.1:0-6835 GCF_900095145.1 Mus pahari | reverse complement strand
GTGGCCACCTTTCCTCTGGCGAGGAAGGTGCCCAAATTTCTGGAGCCCGAAACAGGGTCTGTCCCAGAAGTTCGGTTGCTTCTGTCTGTCCCAAAGCTGTGTAGCTTCTGTGGTCCACACTCTTGCTATCACAGACTGGAGCCTAAGTGAACTGAAGCAAAAATGGCTCTCCTGCCAGCTCAGGCCTTGAGACTCCTCCTGGGCAGACACCCCTCCTTGGGCGGGAAAGGTACAGGGTGACTGGAGCCAGAAATGGGATCCTTCCCAGAAGCTGTGTCCCTTCTGCAGGCCGCCCCCTCCCTTGGAGTGCACCAGAACAAAGATGGCTCTCCTACCAGTTCAGGCCTTGTGTCTGCTCCTGGGCAGACACTCCTCCTTGTGCGGCAAAGGTGCAGGACAACTGGAACCAGAAAGGGGATCTTTCCCAGAAGCTGTGACACTTCTCCAGGCTGCCCTTTCCCTGGCAGTGCACCGGAACAAAGATCTGATTCACTTCTTATAAACAAGTATTTTGTCTTTTCTATAAAAATTGGATATTTTCATTATTTACATTTCAAATGTTTTCTGCTTTCCAAGTCTCCCCTTTGGAGACCCTGTTTACAATCCCCTCTCCCTCTGCCTCTATGATGTTGCTCCCAGATCCACCCACCCACTCCTGTCTTCCTGCTTCAGGTCTGGCATTCCAGTACACTGGGGCATTGAACACCCTCAGGCCCAATGGTCTCTCCTCCTGATGTTGTCCAACAAGGCCATCCTCCTTAACATATGCGGCCAGTGCCATGGGTTCCTCCATGTGTATCTTTTGGTTGGTGGTCCAGTCCCCAGGAGCTCCTGGTATCTGGCCTGTTGACACTGCTGCTCCCTCCATGGGGCTTCAAACCTCCTAAGCTCCTTCAGTCCCTTCTCTAACTCCTTCATCCTGGACACCCAGTGTGAAGTCTAATGGTTGGTTGTGAGCATCTGCCTCTGTATTTTTCAGGTTCTGGCAGACCCTCTCAGGAGATAGCCATATCAGATTTCCATCAGCAAGCACTTCCAGGCATCCACAATAGTGTCTGATTTTGGTGGCTCTTTATGGAATGGATCCCCAGGTGGGCAGTAGCTGTATGGCCTTTCCTTCAAACTTTGCTCCACAGTTTTTCTCCATATTTCCCCCTGTGAGTATTTTATTCAACTTTCTAAGAAGCACTGAAGCATCCACATTTTGATCTTCCTTCTTATTAGGCTTCTTATAGTTTGAGAATTAAATCTGGTGAATTCTGAACCTTTGGTCTAATATCTACTTATCCATGAGTACATATCGTGTGTGTTCTTTTGTGACTAAGTTACCTCATTCAGCATGATATTTTCAAGTTCCATCCATTTGCCTGTGATTTTCATGAAGTTATTATTTTTAACATCTATGTAGTATTCCATTGGGTGAATGTACCACTTATAATGGAGAGCCTTTGCAGGACTGCTTGGCAAGAATATGACATTTCCCAAGGACAAGGAAATGTGCTTCCTGTAGGAACCTGACATTAGGCCATGACAGGGAAGTAAGCTCAGACAGGAATCTGACATTATGCTATAATAGATAAGTAGGTTCAGACAGGAATTTTAATCTTAGAGTGGAACAAAAGAAGTAGACTTCAGGTAGGATTATGGACTTGGATAAGGAAGTGGGCTCAGGTACTTTGGTCATTCTGACAAGCCCTAGGAAACAACTGTCACAGGAATGATCATGGGGCTTTGCTTATTGCCTTGCTAGTTCCCTATTGTATTGCTCACCCTTAATTCTTACATGTAATTAAAATGGTATAAAAGCAGATTAGAAAAATTAAATTTGCCTTCTGTGTCAGAATTGACTGGGGACATGCTACAATGTTGTCTAGTTGTCTTTTTTTCCTTTTAATCCTCACTCCTGTGCTGGAGAACCTTTTGACTGACTGAGCAGGCTTGGTCAATATATTCTCTATCTATTCCTCTGTTAAGGGACATCTGGGTTATTTCCAGCTTCTGGCTATTATAAATAAGGCTGCTATGAACATAGTGGATCATGTGTCTTTATTACATGTTGGATCATTTTCTGGGTATATGCCTAGGAGTGGTATAGCTTTGTCTTCAGATAGTACTATGCCTAATTTTCTGAAGAACTGCCAGACTGATTTTCTGAATGGTTGTACCAGCTTGAAATCCCACCAGCAATGGAGGGGTGTTCCTCTTTCTCCACAACCTTGCCAGCATCTTGAGTTCTTTGTATATATTGTCTATTAACCCTCTATCAGCTGTGAGATTGAGATTGGTAAGGTCTTTTCCCAACTGTTGCTTGCTATTTTGTCCTATTGACAGTGTCCTTTGCCTTACAGAAGCTTTGCAATTTTATGAGTTCCCATTTGTTCATTGATTTTTGATCTTAGAATATAGGCCATTGGTGTTCTGTCCAGGAAAATTTCCCCTGTGCCTATGAGCTGAGACTTTCCCCCCTCTTTCTCTTCTATTAAACTCAGTGTCTCTGGTTGTATGTGGAGGTCTTTGATCCACGAGGACTTGTGCTTTGTACAGGGAGAGAAGAATGAATCAATTTACATTCTTCTACATGTTGACCTCCAGTTGAACCAGCACCATTTGTTGAAAATGCTGTCTTTTTTCCACTGGATAGTTTTAGCTCCTTTGTTAAAGATCACATTGACATAGCTGTATGGGTTCATTTCTGGGTCTTCTATTCTATTATATTGATCTACCTGTCTGTCACTGTACCAGTACCATGCAGCTTTTATTACTATTGCTCTGTAGTACAGCTTGAGGTTAGGGATGGTGATTCCCCCAGAAGTTCTTTTATTGTTGAGAATAGTTTTCACTTTCCTGGGTTTTTTGTTATTCCAAATGAATTTGAGAATTGTTTTTGTTGTTTTGACTATTATGTGATGGGAGGAATTTCTTTTCTGGTCCAATCTCTTTGGAGTTCTGTTGGGTGATTTTATACGTATGTGCACCTTTTTCTTTAGGTTAAGGAAGTTTTCTTCTGTAATTTTGTTGAAGGTATTTACTGGCCCTTTAAGTTAAGAATCTTCTCTCTCTTCTATATATAAAATTCTTATGCTTGGTCTTTTCACTGTGTCTTGGATTTTCTGGATGTTTTAGGGTAAGAGCTTTTTTCCAGTTTGCATTTTCTTTGATTGTTGTGTCATTGTTTTGTATGGAATATTCTGCACCCGAGATTTTCTCTTCTATATTTTGTATTCTGCTGGTGATTCTTGCTTCTGTGATTCCTAATCTCTTTCCTAGATTTTCTGTCTCCAGAACTGTTTCTCTTTGTGATTTATTTATTGTTTCTACTTCCAGTTTTAGATCCTTGATGGTTTTGTTCAATTACTGTATTCATTTTGTTGTGTTTTCCTTTAAATCTTCAAGAAATTTTTGTGTTTTCTTTAAGGGATTCTACTTGTTTACTTGTTTTCTCCTGTAGTTCTTTAAGCGAATTATTTATGCCTTTCCTCAAGTCCTCTATCATCATTATGACAAGTGATTTTAGATCTGAATCTTGATTTTCTGGTGTGATGATGTATCCAGGACTTGCCGTGTTGGGAATTGGGGTCTGATGATGCCAAGTAGCTTTGGTTTCTGTTGCTTATATTCTTGTTCTTGCCTCTCCACATGTGGTTATCTCTGGTGTTAGCTGGTCTTGCTATCTCTGACAGTGTCTTGTCCCTCCTGCAAGCTTATGTGTCAGTACTCCTGGGAGACCAGTTCTTTCCAGGAAGAATTTGGGTATGGAGAGCTGTGGCACAAGGTCAGCTCCAGGGTGGAGACAGAAACCAGAAGGATCCTGTCCCTGACTGTTCCTTGGTTCCTGTGTCCTGCTGGCTCTGGGAGGGTCCTTCTTGGGCCAGGAATTTGAACAGAAGCAGTGGTCTTACTTGTGTTTATAGGCGTGTTGGTGCTCCTTCTGGCTCTCTTCTGGCAGTATTTGGGTACGGGTAGTGTGGTACAGGATTAGCTCTGGGCGCTGTGGCACAGGATCAGCTCCAGGAAAAGAGGGAAACTGAAAGCCAAGTATCATGTCGTGAATACAATATATTAGAGTTTGTAAAGAGTCAGAGATTAAAAAACCATTTTTTTTTGTTGTTGTTGTTTGTTTGTTTTGTTTTCTTTTGTTTTTTGAGACAGGGTTTCTCTGTGTAGCCCTGGCTGTCCTGGAACTCACTTTGTAGACCAGGCTGGCCTCGAACTCAGAAATCCACCTGCCTCTGCCTCCCGAGTGCCAGAATTAAAGGCGTGCGCCATCACGCCCAGCTAAAGCTGGTATTTCTTAAGTATACTTAACATAACATTAAAAATCAAAGAAGGATCTGGGTGAATCAGCATTTCTTAGACCTTGGTGTCTTTTAAAATTTTTAATATGTATAATTCACTATGTTATGTCCACCAAATTGCCATATTTCCTCCCAGAAGTAGGAGGTGATCTAATTATGTTCAGGATAGGAAGAAATTTTACAATAGTTCTCTTCTAGTATATAATACACAATTACTAGTGTCCTGGATATTCTTTAGTGGACATATCTTCAAGTGTGTCCTTTTTAGGTTTCTTTTGTCATGAAAAAAATCAATATTAAAAGAAATGTGGAGAGCATAGGTGTTCTTTCTGCTTAGAATTTATGTACATAATGAGGGGAAGTTAGGGCAGGAAGGGAGGAACTTGGAGGTAAGAGCTGAAGTTCCATAGAAGAACAATACTGGTTTTATCCTGATGGCTCTCTCAATTTGCTCTCTCTTACATCTAGTACCACCATTCTAGGAATGCCAACAGTCACAGTGAGATGGGCTTTTTCAATACCTTTTCTAATCTTCATAAACTTTAGTTCTTATTTTTTCAGGAAAAAAACATGTTATGTAATTGTATCCCAAAGAGGGACAGAGCCAGATAAAATCAAAGGAAATTCTAGACTAGGCATTTTGTGTGACTGTTAGATTATGTAAATCCAACTGAGACTCAGCTGCTGGCTTGTAAGGAACTTCCTTTTATAAGGATGTCATTACAGGCCACACACACATACAAACAGGACATATGATGTTCTTTTCTCCACTATTCTGTAATTTGGAGGAAAAGTAGAAAATAGAGGGAAGAAAAGATAGAAATGATAGTTTGCTGTTTCATGGAGATGGTGGGGAACAATCAAAATTTCCTCCCTTCTACATTAATATGTCCATGGCTAATGTCACTGTTTCAGGCTTGTGTATGCCAGCAATATTAGGAGAGCATGTTTCTCTGTGAACTTTCATTTCCTAGTAATCTTACAATCATGTTGATCCCTCTTTCATCATATTCCATGAAGTGTAGATGTAGCAACTCTGATGTAGATGTGTAACTGGCGCAGGATTTTCTGACCTTTTGATATATGCGTGTTCTTCTGTGATTGGTATCTATTGTGAAGATGATGGTTAAGTATGGTAGCCATGCTGTGATGATTTCAATAGTAAAGGACCCCATAGGCTCATTCATTTGAATGCTTGACCATCAGGGAATGGCACTATTTGGGATATGTGGATTTTTGGAGTAGCTGTGGTCTTGTCTGAGGTAGTGCTTTTCTTGGGGTGGGCTTTGGGTTTTCAAGTGCTCAAGAAAGACCCAGAGTCTGTCTCTCTCTCTTCCTGCTAACTGTGTATCCAGATGTAAAACTCTCAGATACTCCCCAGCACCACATCTGCCTGTAAGCCACCAAGCTTCCTGCTATGATGACATTGACTAAGCTTTCTGGTCCTGCCATGATGACCCTGACACTGTGCTGGCTTTCTCACTGAGGACATATGGGCCTCTAGAGTATAGGGGAATCAGGCTATACTAAATTGACCCCTTTTTCAGCCATCTTGTACAACTGGAAGGCCCAATATGCTCTCTCCCCATTTCAGATAACCCCAAGGGGCTGATTAATTGAGACTATTTTATTTACTCATCAGCCCACCTGGGATGATATCCAACAACTCATGAGACTGCTCTTAACAACTGAAGAATGAGAGTAGATTATGCAGGAAGCCAGGAAAATGTCCCCTTAGACACTGACCAGGCTGTCATTAAGAACAGGTTTCTTCTGACTAGACCTGACTGGGATTTGAATATGGCAGAAGGTAAGGGACACCTGAAGGTCTAATTCTCTACTGGCAGGTCTCAAGGGTGCCACACGATGACCCATCAATCTGACCAAGGTAAGTGAGGACCAGATGAGTTGCCCACAGCCTTTCTGGAGGGACTCATGGAGGCATTCTGTCAGTATACACACTATAACTCCATCAGTGAAGAGCACAAAGCTACTGAGACTATGGCTTTTATAGACCAGGCGAGTAGAGATATCAGGATAAAGCTTCAGAGTATATAGGGACTACAGGATAAGTCGTTGAAGGATTTCATGCATGTTGCTGAGAAAGTTTACCATAACAGGGAGACAGGGGAAGAGCAGGAACAGAGAAAGAGAAAGGAAGAAGATAAAAGGGAGATGAAAAACATAGAAAGGTGACAGGAAAGGAGTTTACAGAGAATCTTGGCCACAGTAGTTAGGGAAAGCAGAGAAGAGAGACTCCAACCAAAGAGATATAGAAAACCCCTCAAAATGATCAGTGCACATATTGAAAGGAGAGGGGCCATTGGACTTAAAAGTGCATTAACAAACAGAAACAGTGGGTGGGAAATCCGAAGGCTTGGAAAAACAAACCCAAATGGCAAAGGTGTTAGACCTGGGTGATGACAGTGATTAGGGGAGATGGGGTTCAGACCCCTGTCCCGCGCTACCTTCTCGCCAGCAAGAAATGACGCGGCACACAAACAGGATCCTTCTGCAGCAACGCTTTAATGCTCTTGAGA
>NW_018391985.1:0-6626 GCF_900095145.1 Mus pahari | reverse complement strand
TTAATATATTTACAACTTGGGGTTATTTGACTAATATGTTTTGGAAATGCATTTATGTCTTAATCCAGAAATACTTCTTCTAAAATTTAAAAGGAATGTCCTGTACATAATAATGACTTAGCTTTTAGGAAAAATATTTTTATCTTGCCCTACTTTAAGGCATTCCTTGTATACTTGAGGTTGTGACTCACATAAAGATGGCAGAGATAAGGATGCAAACTACTCTGGGTATATCTGCCTCTGTGCCTTCTCAGAAAACAGAAAATCAAATCAAAGTAAATTTAAAATGTAAATATGTTTTGTCAGTCTAAAATTGTTAGCAGCATATTTGATTAAAAAATACTCATCATTTATAAATACCCAAGCAATCATAGGGCAAAATATATGGGACTCATAAGTTTCTTGAAGAAAATATATAGAACCAAAGTTAGGTTGGATGAGTTATCTCCTCCATACAAAGTGTTTTAGAATGATGAGTAAATACTCATATGGAGAAGTATGAAGGAACAACATATCAGAACCACCCACCCTTTCGTTCGTAGAAAAATTCACTTGTGAATGTAAACTCATGAATCTACTGACAAGGAAACAAAAGATAAAAAAACATAATACATAGCAATATGTTCCACAAGTTATGTCATAATCATTATATTATTAAAGAAAATGATTTATAAGAACTATATCAGTACGTTGCTGAAATTTTTGCCACAGGGTCTAATGACAATTGGCACTCTGACCCATAATGGTTGGTTTTACACTCACTGGTAGTAAAATAGCTAATTCCATAAACTGCATTAGAGGATTTCATCCTGTATAGTGTCATAGTAATAAAATAATCTGTCCGACCAAAAATGGTCACTCATGGTTTTGAAAAAAAAAAAGTAATCCAGATATTTAAAAGTTGGAATATAGAGAAAATGTTTGTAAAATGTGTTTCTGATCAATCACAATTCATCACTGATGACTAAACTTATACCACCACCAGGACTCCAAATCATTTTTCTGTTATTTCACAGTTTCTCAATGATAACCTAAACTTATGACCAAGTTGATCATCATACATATCTGAAGACAGAAATAACATGTTCTATGTTTTAGAAGAACACGAATCAATCTCTGCTTAATGAGTTTTGTGCAAATAAACATTCTGACTGCCAGTCAGTCAAGGCTGCAAGATTCTCTCTACCACCATGCCAGACTCCATTCTTTATGGTCTCCACTGTTACTCCTTTCTGGAATCTTTCAACTTCTGAGTTGGACTCCCAGCACAAAGCCTATCATGTTGCTAGTTATAAATACCCTGGATCTACAATGATTGACATAATCATAAGTCCATTTTCATCCATTAACTTTCTTAATATCTATCAAAGTTCTCCAAAGAGTCATGATATTAAGAATTCTTGGCCTATGATAACTCACACGTGGAGATAACATGCTTTCCAGGATCTTCCACAAACCAAAAGACTGCTACCAATAGGGTCCCATAAGCACAAACATGTAGTCTCTTCATTACAGAAATAATTATGGGTAGGGAGATATGGATATTTGTAAAAGAAATAGGTTGTAGGTGTTGCAGCTTCTCCATTACAATTGCCCAAAGAGTATTTTATAATCAAAGACATATTTGGTAAAAGATCAGGATTCCTGTTGATTTCATCCATTGAAAAGGTCAATGCCAAAGCATACTTATGGTTTTTAGTTGTTTTTCTGTAAAAGATTACAGTGCTTACTGTGGACAAATGTCTATGTATCATCATTTATATTTAATGGAAGCATTATTCTATACGGGATGCTTCTGAATCTGCACTTGAAAGTTGGAAACATGTGGCTTTTATTGTGAGATTACAATGACACCAGAACTTGGAGAATAGCAAACCCTTTAAATGTTCATGACAGTGTGTCTCCTATAAATAAGTTGTGGTATCGACCTCATGCACTAAAAGCATTTTAATATCTGTTTTTGAGTCCTTGAACAGAAGTTTAAGAGAAAACAAAAATATTAGCAAAACTGAAATTCTGGTCATGTATATTCACTTTGAAATTATTGATCAATATAAAAATATCTGTGTTATAAGAGCCATTGAGGTCATAATATATTCTTCTGAAATTAACTGTATGATTAAGGCAGTGAAAATATTATTTATCAGTCTTTCTGCAGNAATATTTGTTTCCTGTACATACAATCACTTCTAATTACTAGCCAAAATTCTTAAAATGTCATTATATGTCTATCTTCACCTTGTTGATTGTTGCTTTTACTTTTTTCCAGAAAGGAAATCTATTGTAAAGATTTATTTTAAACAAATTCAAATATCCAATATGTATTTGTAATTAATACATACATATGCATATATTTGTTTGTATTTTTGCAAGTTTAATTTAGATCATAAAAGGGAAATCCATCCAAGTGTTTTATAAGATACTTTGTTGTGGACTATCATCGCTTCAAATGTGCAGGTGTACACCTGTGCCAGGTTCGTCTTACAGACAAAAATGGCTTGCCACACCACAAAATTATAATTGACCAATTTTCTATTTACAAAGAAATGTGATATGTTAACTCTGGTGATTTCTCATCATTACACCTTAATTTCTAGGAGACATCTTTGATATTCTTTACATTTACACTAAAACAACACTAGCATCCTACTGAGAATTAAAAAAAAATAGGAAATTTCAGTGATATTTGTATGTGCTATATTATTTGTTTATGACATAGAAAATATTTTAGTGTGATTTCTATAGGGTATGTTCCCTTTTTAAAATTAAAGTTGTCAACAAATAAATGGCAATGGAATAATGCCATATTGTATTTATGGTTATGTAAAAGATGATATCTCCTTTCTCCTCCTTGTCATTTTGTATGATTTATCAATAAACACTAAACATATACCTGCACATTTAATGACTATATTTGAAGTAAATACAACCAGGTTTTCACCAAAATTTACCCCATGGTGTTTTCATTCTATGTTCTTTAAAAGAGACTATTGTAGAAAATATTTTTATTATCACATACAAAAAATCTCCATTAAAATTTTTACTATCATTCATAAGAATTTTGAGAATAGATTTTGTGCAACGCTCAAACTACTTCCTCAAACTAAACTTTAGAAAACATTAGTTACTTAAGATATCAGTGTAGCCTTGTACTATAAAGGTCTGTGTTTTCAAACAATTTTCAGCAATCCACAAAATGGGTTTTGATACCACATTGGTACTATGTAAACTTACGTTTACTAAAATCACTGAGAGAAGTCTCACAAGATACAAATATTATAAAACGTTCATAGATTAGTCAACGTACACATGAAAAGAGGAGACATGTTTCTTAAATAATGAGAAAAATTCAGTAGAAAAACCCACGTTTCACTGTACTCAAATATTCCCAATTATTTCACAACACAAATATTATCCATGCCAGTGACAAGAAACATAAGCAGTCACCACTATTATTGATATCCTCACTAGCCAAAGAACTGAAACATCATTTGATCACCTATATTCAAAATATATTTTACTCTAAAGAGATATTGTAGAACTGAACATTATAAACCATAAAAGCCAGTGAATATAAATGAACACTGTAAAGCATGAAGCCATAGAACTTTTGAATTTCATGTTTTAAAACATTTGGATGTGTTGCCCTTTAATGACATTAACATTCCTAACTCAGATACATAGAAAAAATGTGCATCCAGGAATTCATGAAGTATAAAATTCTGAATGTATTGATCTTTCTTTCCAAACCTGATACAGCTGTATAAGGCAAAAAGTTACCATATGCAATGATTTAGAGAGGGTATGTTTGTATATATGTAAAGTTCTTGACAACTCTATGTGCCATGAATATTATTGGTACCAGCATACACTCTAGGAGCAACACACTTATACAAGGACTGTTAGCAGAGTTTATGACCATCTATTAACATGTACTGGAGATAAAGCCCAGTGAAATATTATTTCTTATTGGATCAACTCCAATAAGAAATCACTGTCTAGTGTACATTATAGTCTGTTATTAGGAAGGCTTTATTTGATGGATCAACATTCATAGACCTTATTGCTCAGCTCCAAACTTAAGTAAGCAGACAATTGGAAGAAAATCAAAACCAACCCTGTATTAATTAAAAGGAGAATATAGGATTGAATCTGTAAAGGATTTAAAGTTTTTCCTGGAGTTCAGGCTTACCAACATGACTGAACACTCAAGTCTTTATCCTCAAGTGCACTTACAGGATATTCAGAGTCTGGTGGAAATAATCTTTCTCACTAGGCATTATAACTGCTCCAAGGAAGAAGGAACAAGTTACCCCCAAGTCTCTATCATCAACTTCATTCAAATTTGCTCTCCAGAAGCACCTGGGATCAACAAAATTGGCCATGGCACATGGAAGGTTGAGAAGGAAGAAGACTGCCATCAACTTGAACATATTTGTCCTGCCTTAAACCTGGGCAGTATGGATTGTGAAGTGCCATGCACATCAACACATCCAATTACTACCAGCTTTTATTTCTCTGGGCAAAGAAGAAGTTTGTTTCATATTCATGATTCACTTATTTTTCATATTGCTTCTGAGCCTTTGAGGAAACATAAATACTCTCTTTCCTGGAGCTCTGTATCTGGTGTCCACAGTCCATATAATAAACATGGTTTGGTAAATACTTAGGATAATTCATTCTCAGGATAGATGCTATCACTCTTGTTTGTGATTACCTGGACAGATACCACTTTTTTCAAATTTGGTCATTGGAACATTTCAACAATGTGATTATGTGAATGGGATTAGCAATGATGTTAGTCAATTGCATCAGATGATTCACAGTGAGACATCCAGTAACTGTACATTCTGGGATTCTGTGAAACTCATGACATTGTATTACAAAGTCCAAGTAAGGGAGAGGCATTTTCATGTTTATACTCACTGATTTCTACAGACCATGTAGAGTGTGGCTATGCCACAGAAGTGACAGCTAAGAATATCTAAACAAGGCCTGTGCTTCCAATGTTTTGATAATCAATAAACATATCAAAACCTGAAATATACTTAAGTCAGTTCTGTCCAAAATTATGCACTTCTTCAAAGATCCACAGTTAATTTACATAGTGAAGTTTGATTTTTAAAGGCTCAAAAATATCCAGGGACAATGCAAGGGCATGTACTTTATTTCCAATACAAAAAAAAAAGTTCGTTCTTCCTTCCAAAAATTCATTCGTAATGAAAAAGTCACCTTAATATTCAAATTCCAAGTAATTATTCATCCCATATTCTCAATTTTCTCGATTTAATAAGTTCTGCTGACCCATATATTCTATAGTAGGTTTGATTTCCTACATTGTTTTTCATCATTTTATGGTGCAGTAGTGGCTATGAAGAAGAATTGTTAAATGTAGCTTCTTAGTGTCTTAGAAACAAATAGGGATTGCGAAGGAACACTAAGTTCAAATGTATATACTTTTCTTATACAGTCTTTCTATCCAGTTATTCTTGGTTGCATTCTAGAATCAACACTCATCATCTGAGGGTTTACTGAAGACTGTACATACATGAACCTGTTTCAGAGGAATTGGATGAAACAAACACAGAACATACGTAAGCAATTCATTGTTTTTTGGGTGATAACACCCCATTTTGTACTTGAATGATACCAACAAGTTTAGTGTTTTGCATTTGATATTTCTTTATTACATAAAAGTCATCGTTTCCCTATGTATGAATTCTGGATCTTGATAAACTATCCTAGAGTTCATACACTTTTATCTAAGAAGCATAATAGAGAAATTTTTCATCACAATATGGAAGAAAGCTGTTTTTTAAGAGTAGAAATGAAATTTTCAGTAGTTCATATTTAGTAAAGCATCCATGTTAGTCTATTTAATAGTTATTATTTATTTTAAAATATCATATCTTATAGTGTATTTAGGGCACACTGACACAAATGTAGCATGTACTTTGCTGGTTTCTGCGCCCCCGTAACCTGTATCTGTTGCCCATCTTGCCACTGACTGATTCCTCAGTTACATCAACCTTGTTCTCCCTTCAATACATTCTGTGTTTAGGCTAAATTTGCAATTCCAGAATGGTATTTTTGTCTATATTTTNTTAATACTGGCTTCACAATATACACACATTATCAATTCTTTGTGCTTTTCTAATCAAATAATCTCTCTCCTAATTCTTTTCTGCTTTTTCTTTTAGATCAATTTATTTTATTTGTTTATATGTGCATGTTTTTTAAATTATATTGGTTATTTTTTTCTTTATATTTCAAGGGTCATTTTTTTATTTTTTTATTAGAAGTTGTTTCATTTACATTTTTAAATGCTATATCACTTTAATAGTTTTCTTTCCAAAGTTCCCCTATACCATTCCCCCTCCCTCTGCTCCAGAACCCACCTGCTCCNACTTCCTGACCCTGGCATTCCCCTATACTGGGGAATAGAATCATCCAATGACCTAATGCCTCTCCTCCCATTGATTTTCTACTAGGCCATCCTCTGCTACATATGCATCTAGAGACACAAGCTCTGGAGGTACTGGTTAGTTTATCCTGCTTTCCTCTCTGAAATCNCCCAATCCCAACCTCTCCCTTCTGTTTCCATGAATGTGTCAATCCACCCACCC
>NW_018391984.1:3685-6910 GCF_900095145.1 Mus pahari | reverse complement strand
AGCCCTCTGTTTCTTCACTTGGCCAAGCCATTGTGCTGCTGGCTCCATTGTTAGGAATCAAATTCCAAGTCCTCTTGTGCAGGGCAGTTTGAAGTCTGTATTTGAACTCTACATAGAAATCTCTATAGTGCCTGTTGGTTGGCTGCAGGCTTCACAACTGTTTTCAGTAAGGGACAGACAAGTTTTCTATTAGCCTGACTACATACTTTTAGAAAACCTTAAGAAGCCTGAATCATAAGAGATATTTACATTTCTGTCTTGCATCTTTAAAATTATATGATGTTGAGGTCTGCAGAGATGGCTCAGTTGTTNAGAGCAATTGATGCTCTCCCAGAGGACCCAAGTTTGGTTTTAGCACCTATGCTTAGTTGCTTCCCACTGCCTGACACTCCATTCCAAGGCATCTGATGTCTTCTAATAGNATCTGTTGGCATGTTCATACACATGTACACAGACACACAGAGACACATAGGTGAAAATAAGTCTTAGGAATCAGTAAAATATCAATGGTTAAGAGAACTTCCCNTCTTCTAGATTCCTTCCATTCCAGAATATCCCAGTTTGTTATTGGGAGGCCACAACTGCAGAAAACTCCAGCTCAAGGGGAATCAGACACTTCTTTGATTTTTGTTAGTACCTGTTCACTCACTGCACATATGAAATGTTAAACACATTTGAAAATCAAAAAATAAGCTTTAAAAATGACATTTAGAAACGAGCAGAAAAACTGTACTCATAGCATAGTGCATACTATTTTTCTGATTGGTTCCTGTAAATAGATTCCTTTGTACATTTCCATCTACCCACATTGGCTCCAGAGTTAGAACTAATGGTATAGTTTTACAAGGCTTACCATCAGGAGAAAACGTCTTTATCTAAGATGCTCAAGTAATTGTCAGCTGATTAAAAAAATGTATACTTAACAATTTTTGGTTCTGTTTCTCTTTGTGATTGGGTTTGAACTTGGGGCCTTGTGCACTCTAGAGAAACGAACAGCCACTGAGCTACATCCCCAGAGTCACATAGATAAGAGTTTTGGCTTCAACAGATAAAATGCCTTCTAAGATTTTTGTAACCAAAAGCACTTTTGCATTCCAATCCACTGACACATCTCCAGACTTGCTCACACTTCTTTTGTGAAGTACAGCCAGTTATATCCTAGTAGTTAGTATTTAGGTTTTTCTTAAAAAAGAAGAATGTGGTAAGATATTATCTCAAGAAATACTTCCTCACTTGACCTATAAACCACAATTAGTATTTTGCTGTCTCAACTGATAGATGTATTTTTGTGCAGATTCCATTGGTGAGAAACTGTCTCCAAAACCTGGAATATCTTCAAACCTGGGATTCTCTTGCAATGACGGCTCCTGACCTACTGACTGACAGATGTCCAGTGCAAGTGTAGTATTTGACACATTTCTGCCCAGTGCTCAGGCTGTCTATGGAAATGACTGCACAGCATTTATAAAGTTGTCACAGTAACCTGCTTTTTAGGGACTGATCTTTTGGGGGTGCTAAGAAGTGTTGGGTCAGGGTGTCACTCTGGAGCCTGGGTTTGATTTGAACTTGCTTAGAAAGCCAGATTAGATTCAAATTTTTCTATCCTTCTGCCTCAGACTGGAAGTTCTAGGGTCCCAGACTTGCACTTCCAGACCCAGCTTATGAGCCAGGTTGTAAGCAGCCTGTGCTGCTGGGAGTGGATGCTCAGCTTTAGGAAGTAAGACTCAGCAGGAAGAAGCTAAGATGCTGTGGTCTTGCCCTTGAAGGGTGTTGTGGGACACAGTGCCCTTTCCTGTCTTCCTTTCTTCTGCCATGACGTTAAGTAGCTTTGCTTTAGCACATGCCTCCCATCGTGGGCCTTTCTCTACCACAGACCCCTAAACAAGAAAGCCAACTAGTGATATCTTTGACACTAGAATCAAATGAGTCTCTCTTTCTTTCAAACCATTTATTTGTCTCAGGTATTTATCAAGCATTGGAAAGNTAATTTGTAGCATGATGTAAGTTAATTTATCTCTGATTTATTTACAAACACACATTTACAAGCACTCAAAGTATATTTGATACAGGGGCTCTAAGGTCTTCCCTTTCATGGTAGGGAGATTCCTGTGTATTTCTCTGAGAGGTTATTGAGCAAAATCCAATCTTGAACCTTTCAGTCTGGTTTCTGCAAAAATACAGTAACTGCAGAGAGATCTCCCATGCTGACAGGGTGGGCGTACAGTGCAGGACATGTAGGCCATACCACCATAGCAAAAACTAGTAAGACTGAGTGAGCTCAGACTTTGGGAAACTCAGAGACATTGGGATTGGAAGGAGTTTAGCCACTCCCTACCTATATCTGTACCTGCTCTGGAACATGCAGCCATCATGCCCCACTGAGAGGACCACAAACAGTCACATAAGAAAACTGGAGTTGTTGCCCATGGAAATAGAGCATCCCTAACATCTCAAACTGAGCCAATAGGAAACACCTACCCCTAAACCCAACTCCACTTTATGTTCCTTTATGCATATAGCAAAAAACACTGCAAATCCTTTGCACACGCACGATTCTGCACAGTGACTCATGTATGTAATTTCTGGTGGACACTGTGGAGTTCTACCTCCCCTGCCACTCCATACTTGCTGTGCATGATTGGAACCACATTGTTGCCTATGGTCTAGAACAGCATGTCTTCATTCCTGTAGCCATAATTGGAACGACTAAATGTGTCCTTGGGGTACACATTGGGGGGTGCATGTCACACTGGTTGCATATAGAATGGATGGTGTGATACTCTGGCCTCAGCCTGGAAGTCAGCCCCTTTGGTTGGGATTTTAACTGGAATTACATTGACTCTGTAGGTCAGTGTGAAAAATGCAATTCCTTGTACCTAAGCACTGAACCTTCCATTCAGTTCTTCCAGAGCCAGAACTGTTGGGGGCCAGAGGGCCTGCAGCGCCTTTCTCAAACAGCAACCTAGATGTGGTCCCCCGACTGAGAGAACACTGCAGGTACAAGATCTAAATCCTGGGAGGTTGCCTTCAAGGGCATAACAAGGCTACAAAGGCATGGAAGTGCAGAAGGAAATCTCAGAGAAGGAAACAAAGATACTGTTTGCTCAAGCTCTGCTTGCAGCGATTGTCTACTAAATTGCTAGGCCGTGTATCAACAGCAGTGGGTAAATAAAAGGTGTTCTTTCATGAAGAGTCATCAGAGTTCTGTCTCTCACTATCATTACC
>NW_018391984.1:0-2810 GCF_900095145.1 Mus pahari | reverse complement strand
GGAAAATATCATCACAAGTGAGTTATAAGTGGGTATTAGTCATAAAGTACAGGATACCCAAGTTACAATCCATAGACCCAAAGATACTAAATAACAAGGAGGGCCAAGGGAGGATATTTGAATCTTTCCGAGAAGGGAAAATAAAATAGATATTGGAAGTGGATGCAAGGAAGGAAGTGGAGGTGGGCAGATATAGGGAGAGTAGGGGAGGGAGAAGGGAAGTCAGCAGGCTGGGGTGGGGGCAATCTCTAAGACATGCCAGAGACCTGGAATTGGAGCAAGGCCCCAGAAGGTTTATAGGGGCAAGAATACTAGCAGTAGAGAATATGGATCCTGAAGTGGCCATTTCCTGTAGCCAGGCAGGACTCCCAGTGGAAGGATAAGGACAGCAATCCACCCACAAAACCTTTAACCCAAAATGCATCCATTTACAATATGTATAGGGACAAAGATAGAGCAGAGACAGAAGGGATGGCCAACCAATGACTGCCCCAAACTGAGACCCATCCCATGGGCAAGAACCAATCCCTGGAGCTCAGGTAGTCTTGTACAAGTGTTGGGGGAAGGACTGAGTGACCCAATGAGGACAGTGATTCCACAGGAAAGCCAATAGAGTCAGCTATCCTGGATCCTGGAGGGCTTCCAGAGACTGAATTACCAAAGGGGGAGCATGGGCTGGACCTAGCTCCTCTGCACATATGTAGAAGATAAGAACTTGGTCTTGATGCAGATCTCCCAAGTACAAGAATGGATAGCTGTTACTAAATCTGTTGCCTGCCTGTTGGTAAATCCTGTTCCCCTAAATGGACCTCCTTGTCTGGCCTCAGTAGGAGAGGGTGCACCTAGTCCTGCAGCAACTTGATGTGCCTGGGAAAGGGGGGTGAGGAGTAGGGGAAGTGATAACTACAGGGGGCACCCCCTTCTCAAAGGAGAAGGGGAGGGTAGAATGGGGGAGGATCCACATGAGAGGGTACTAGGAGGAGAAGGGGGACTGATATTGGGATGTAAATTAAATAAATAACTTTAATAAAAATGAAAATTAAGAATTAAAAAGAAATTCTGAGTTGGCATTCTTCAGTTACAAGAACACTTTGCAAGAAGTGGAGCTACAGAAGACAAAAAGCAAGACTAGTGCACTCAGAGACGTCCCCAGAACCATCATGGGCTTTGATGGATTGCATCTTTGCTTTTGTTTTGGGGGGTGGTGCTGTCTATGTGCTGAGTTTTATGGCCTGAATGGTATTTCAAGTCATTCATGCCAAGGTCTGGGGCCTACCAAGTTCTGGCAGCCTGATCCATAAGGACCTTTCCATTGTTCTGTGAAGGCAATAACAAAATCATCCTTAGATCACTAACATGTTTATATATCATTCTGATTACCTTCAATACGACAAACACTGTGCTGCGATGTGTATATATTTTTGGAAAGTCTGCCCCCNACACACACCTTGTCTCAAATAATACTGATGGATTACATGGCAAGCACTGTGTAGTAAATCTATAAAATAATTCTTGAATGAGAATGTTGTCTATTAACCAGAAGCATTAATGGTGATATTAAAATGGTCAGTTCAGGACCTTTTTTAAAATTCCACCAGACCCTTCTCCTCAGGAAGGGGAAGGCTAATTAACCTTCTTCAGGAAGGACTGGCCCTGCAGGTGGGAGAGCTCTAGACCAGGTAAACACATTAAATTGGACAAAGCCTGCCACCTCATTCCCCAGAGATCAGTCTATTTAAAAGTCACAGTGTTCTGCAAATCACATTGTGCTTAAAGGCTGCTGCTCTGAAAAACTGAATAAAGATTGACCAAACTGGCTGGGGGGTGGAGGTGGTGTGGGGTTGTCATCTCTCCTTTGGGTGTAGGATGGCCCCAATGTGTTGGAACAATAAATTCCTCTTGTTTTTTGCATCGATCCCAGGCTCTGTGTGGTTCACTCAGGGGGTCCTTGGTAAGCTAAGGCTTCCCAGAGTTGTACAGTATCACTTTGGATGTCACTATGGATCATTATGTGGAGTCTAGGGAGAGGGACGTAGCTCCATTGGTCGTGACCGGGTATGCACAATCTCCAACATCACACAAAACTGACTGTGGTGGTCCACACCTCTAACCACAGGATTCACGAGGCTGAGGCAGAAGAATCAAAGTTCAAGGTGACTCTCAAGTATTCTTGGTTACACACTGACTTCCAGACCAATCTGGGCTGGAAGTGAAAGAGAGCCAGTGGATACTTGAGAGGGAGAATGGATACTTCTCAAGTTGGTTCCAAGTTGAATATTTTTACTAAGCAGAGAAAGCACTTAGTCTTACAACTGTCAGGTATTCAAGGAAAGNCCACTATTCTCACCAAAATAATTAAGGATGTCAACAGGAAGAATCATCTTTGGCACCAAAAGATCAGGACTTCCATGTGGCATTGTATCTGTAGATGGTATGAGGACGAATCTCTAAGCAAACCTGGGAAGATAAAAGACTAATATAAGATATATACACAATGCAGGTCACTAGATAACTGTGCTGGCCTGGGAAGTATTTGAAGGTCACAGAGGTGCACCACCAGAAACACTAGGCAAACTAACATGCTTCACCAATCACAGTTCAGAAGCAGTTCCCTAACTTTCATAAAAGCCATGTAGGAAAGGCTATGGCAAGCAACTCAGTTTTGTTGTTGTTGTTGTTGTTTTGTTTTGTTTTGCAGAATCCCCATTGTTTTGCATGGCTGTCATGGGTGTGCTCTGTGAGACCAGGACCCCAGAGACTTCATCCCTGGATTGCTTCTCACTGCTGTTGTGCCTTTCCTGCCACTGTCA